>NW_026936177.1:0-71039 GCF_032062105.1 Saccostrea cuccullata | reverse complement strand
AGGATATATTAGTAATATAGACAATACGACATGGTCAAAATAGCAAGATCTCACGCGCATGCACGTGCGCTTTGCTCTGATTGGCTGAAATTAAAGTCTCAATATCTTTCTTGTTTTTTGACGAAATCCTTTGAAATTTTGAACATAGCCATGCATTAGGATATCCTACAACATGATATATAGAAATTATCATGAAAACACGTGCATGCACGTGCGCTGCAATCTGATTGGCTGAAAATTTAAAAAGCTATAACTCCCTTGGTTTTCAACCAAACAGGATGGGATTTGGAACATAGATATATAAGATGGACTTCTACAAAAAGGTATGGTCACCATGCACATGCATACATGTGCCTGTACGTGCGCTGCAATCTGATTGGCTGAAACTTTAAACAGTTTTAACTCCCTTGGTTTTCAACCAAACGGGATGGGATTTAAAACATAGATTGATTTAATGAACTTCTACAAGAAGGTATGGTCACCATGCTCATGTATGCACATGCGTGCACGTGAAATGGGTAAAATCAAAAATACACTTGAACTAGTGCTAATTGTAACGGGGACCGTTACAGATGTTCCCCAAACGCTCCCCAACTCCCTTTTGGTGCCATATTCCCTGGAAGCTTCATTAAATTAGACAAACTCGATGCATTTGAGACTTAAAAACGTTTACCCAGAAGTGTACAAAGTTCATTCAAATTTTAACATTGCACGCGTGCGCATGTGAATGCATGTGCGTAATGACCATATCATCTTGTCTACACAATCTATATATTTTGATATACTTAATATTAAAGTATTTAATCCAAAAGTACTAAAAAGATACACTCATTCAAGTGGGTTTTTTTTTATTTTGCTCATTTCACGTGCACGCACGTGCATACATGAGCATGGTGACCATACCTTCTTGTAGATGTCCGTTACATCTATCTATGTTCTAAATCCCACCCCGTTTGGTTGAAAACCAAGGGAGTTATAGCTGTTTAAAGTTTCAGCCAATCAGATTGCCGTGCACGTACATGCACGTGTATGCATGTGCATTGTGACCATATTTTCTTGTAGTAGTCCAGTATATCTATCTATGTTCCAAATCCCATCCTGTTTGGTTGAAAATCAAGGGAGTTATAGCTATTTAAAGTTTAAGCCAATCAGATTGCAGCGCACGTGCATGCACGTGTTTTCATGATAATTGTTATATATCATGTTGTAGGATATCCTAATGCATGGCTATTTTCAAAATTTCAAAGGATTTCGTCAAAAAACAAGAAAGATATTGAGACTTTAGTTTCAGCCAATCAGAGCAAAGCGCACGTGCATACGCGTGAGATCTTGCTATTTCGACCATGTCATATTGTCTATGCTACTAATATATCCTTATATTATAAGTTTCAAAGCATTTCATCAAAAATTAAAAAAGTTACGCCTATATCAATTAAATCGGTCATTACACATGTTGCACGTGCGCGCTCTTGCAAGCACGTGCGCGCAAAATGACCTTTGTTCCGCAAATCTACATAACATGTCTACTGACCATAAAAACATTTCACCTTAGTCGGATGTATAGTTTACGAGATCATTCCCGGACAAAAAAGTACCCAGGAAGAAGAAGAAGAAGAAAAATAATAATAATAAGAAACAGAGTAAAAACAATATGTTCCCCAACTTCGTTTGGGGAACATAATGACCGAATTTTTTAATTCTTTTAAATTAAATACTTTAATATTTAGTATATTAAAATATATAGATTGTATAGACAAGATGATATGGTCATTACGTACATGCCTTCACATGCGCACACATGCAATGCTAAAATTTGAATGAGCATGGTACATTTCTAGGTAAACATTGTTAAAATCTCAAATGCATAGAGTTTGTGTTAATAAATGAAGCTTACAGGGAATATGGCACCAAAAGGGAGTTGGGGAGCGTTTGGGGAACATCTGTAACGGTCCCCGTTACAATTAGCACTAGTTATTATTAAGTCTTCCGTCCACAACGGAAGACTTATAGTGTTTGTATTGTTTCTTTTTATTATTATTATTATTATTCCTCCCAAATTTTGTGAGCGCGATTACTCAGAGATGGCTGGATAGATTTTCACAATTTTTCTCATGTAAGTAGGTTGATACATGAAGTTTATATAAAATTCCGTTTTTTGAAAAATTCACTTCCGGTCCGAAGTTATGGCCGATTTTCGAATTTTAAAATGGACTTTTGTCCGGCAGTTTTGTCGGAAACGGTTTGAGGTAAAGATATGAAATTTACAGGAGTATTGGATCATGATATTCTATTTGTTTTGAAGTTGTTTTCGTGTGTTTCCAGTACTTCCTGTCCGAACCGGAAGTGAATTTATTTTTGGTCAATTTTTGATTTTTTTGTTTTTAGATATTTTTTCAAGATATTCTTACGTAAAACAGACATTTTTCTATAAATACTAAATATATAATTTGTTTTTAAATCAGATTCCGCATTTCGTATATTTTCGGTACCGAAATTTTTTCTATTTACGTAGTATGTATAAGGTGGGCAAAGAAAGATAACTCTGACCTGTGAATGAGAATAGAACTTTCGAGATAAAGGCGGAAATAGTATTGATGACGTTAGAGACATATATACGCTCTCCAGATCAACATATTTACACATTCAATATTCTCTCATTTGCATGTTACTTAAGTCACTATATGCATATTAGTTTAAATTTGGCTGTGTAGTGTTAGTCTGTATATTGAAAGTTTTTGTTTACAAATTTATATCTTAAAAAAATATCCGTTCTGTTTCAACTAAGCACTTTGAAGAAAATAATATTGTACGCAGTATACATTACAGCGATGTATATACAAATTATTCTACAAAAAAACTAAACATATTATTTATTCAATCGGATTCTGCATTTTGGAGATTTAAGGTTCCGTCAATAAATTCATTTTCTCTATTTACGTAGTGACAATGAGCAAAGATAGATAACTCTGACTTGTAAGTGGGAATAGACAGTCTAGTCGAACCCTCAAACGAGGGTTTTCCTTCCCTAAATGCAACGCTCGAAAGCAGAAGAACGATAACTCTTCTTATTTAAAATATAAATATTTTTTTTAAAAATCATAAACATACAAAAATGAATTGTCTACACCTCTGTTTTCAATTTAAAAAAAATAATAAAAATGTTTTCGTCTTTATTTTCGTCATTTCTGAGGCACAAAAGTTTGTTTACAGGACAGAGGAAATTCGAACATGCACAAAGAAAGTGTCGAAAAATAATAAATAACATGCTAATTACACAAGATTTTTAATACCGGGGAAGGGAATTATATGTAGTTCAACTTTAAACAAGCAATCGTTTGTTTATTCATCCGTTTTATTAAATTATGAATAAAAAATCTAGTTGTATCAAGCATGGAGGTCAAGGCACAGAATACGCTAACTTTGGGAGAGAAAAAGTCTCGATTTTTACAATAAACATATACTTTTTCGCAATACAATCTCTTTAAACATCTTTAATCTATCAAATTTGAGTACATACAGAGCTACGAAATAATCCATCACTTTGCACGAGCATATTTTGTGGACCACACGTTTTTCCGTGAAAACGGCACTTTTTGAGTTTCTGCGCATGCGCCGTACCCCCGTTTGAAGGTACGGATTCCAACATCCGTTTACCCCCGTTTGACGGTTCGACTAGACTGATAGAACTTTCGAGATAAAGGCGGGGGTACATGTAGTATCCATGACGTCGCAGACGTCTACATCCACACTTTCACATAAAAAAAATATTTAGACTTTGAGTTTCCATATCCACTTCTGCATGAAAGATTACGTTGGTTACTGCTTTCAGTATATGCATAGTTTAAAATTGTCAGCATAGTGTAAATCTGTAATGTCTGTTATGATTATATTTTAAAAAATATTCTTAATTCAATCCGAAATTATCCCGGAATCCGAGTTTTATTTTCGATTCTAAAATATTATATGTACTCAAAAGGGAACTGAGAGATAGAAGAGTAATGTAATACCGTTGTAAAGCCTTTAGAAATAAATTGATATCTGCAACTTAAAAGAAAGAAAATCAATCTATAGATTGGATTTGGTTTTAACACGTATATTTCATTGATTAAAAGTCTTATAGTGTTATTTATTATACATGATCTATACTTTTATACACCCGAGAAGTTATTAAAGATGAGAAAAAGCGATTCTTGGATTTTTGTGAAATACAAGTACTCAAAGGGTTAACATTATGTGAAAGTTACGCGTTTCTGTGTGAAATAATGCTACGCTAAAAACATGATACAAAAACATTTGCAAAGGTCTGTTGATATGTTAGATAAAGTATACGAATGAACACAATTTTATGCCATGCTATATAATTATATGTATGTATATTCCTTAAGTATTTTCCTTTTAATTCATAAAACATAAAATTACCGAGTATGTAATTCTTTTGAAGCCCCCCCCCCCCCTTCTTGACTTTATTCGGAGACATTATTGCAACTATAGGCCTTTGAATTATAAATTCGTTATACAATTAAATCTGGAACATTTGGTTATAATTACCATTAACATGTATACAGAATTAATATTCTATAATAGAAGATTTTTCATTACGAAAGATACTGAAATTTACATGTCTGAGAGAGAGAGAGAGAGAGAGAGAGAGATTCCCTTTTAATCCTGATTATCCTATCCATTTACATAGACAAAAAATCAGTTCTATATCAGTTGTTTCCATTCTTTATTAAATATTTTCTGATTTCATAGTCCGTCATAGTCACTCTCTGTATATTTTTTCTGCTTAAGAAGTGTTACACTAAGTGCACATGTATTGACCTGTCAATCAAAATCACCGGACGCTGTATGCATTGCAATAAAGTTGTTCGAAATGATTTTTATTAAGTATGATCTTTAAGAAAATCTGATGCAACAAATTTGAGAAATGAAAAATGAAATAAAAACATGGCTAGAGCATCATATATCTGTATTATGGACTTCAGTTGTGGGACGTGGAGACCGGTCCGTCAGATGAGATCGTTTAAATCGAGGTCCCGTGTGTCAGATGGTACTGACTCAAAAAGATTCCTCAATGCTCAATGGCGATTAGAGCCAAATTATAGGACAACATTTTGCAGTCTCCACCGGCGAGTGGAGGCTTCTCCATGTGAAAAATTCTCGCGAGGGACATTAAACAACATATAATCAATTAATCGATTGCTGAATAATTCCTGTAGTTGAATAATCTTTCTGCTGACAAATCTCGATAGTATTACTGTAAAAAAATCAACGACTTTACGTTTAATGTGGTACTAACTTAGTTCATGACATTTTTATAACACCATCACAATTGTGCCAGAACATAAACACAGTGAAGTTTATGAGAGTACGGTGTTCGTTCGTCCGTTGGTTTGTCTATGATACACGTGTAGCTCTTATGAGTGCCAAAATGCAGAAGAACAAGTTTGGTCATGAAAATCAGAGTACCTTAAGTACTGAAAGACCTTTTTGCAGTTGTTTTTTCTTTCTTTCAGAGTACATATGATATCTATGTTTTTTGCAGAGAAAAAAGCTAATTCTTACAGATTTAGAAGAACGGAAGACTTATTTGTTGCCACAGCAACAAGATTCTAGTTTTTTTTCTTATTTGTTCTCCGGTACTTTTTTGTCCGCGAGTGTTCTCAGAAACTGTTCACCAAACTAAGTTAAAACCTTTTTAGGGTTAATGGGTGTGTAGTGTAGGTGTGCGGAACGAAGGTCATTTTGCACGCATACGCCTGCACGTGCGGGCGCGTGAAACGAGTGAAATGACTGATATATTTAATATAGTCATAACTTTTACATTTTTTGATGAAATGCTTTGAAACTCATTATATAAGGATATATTAATAGTGTTAATAATATGACACTGTCAAATAAGAACGAACTCACGCGCATGCACGTGCGCTTTGCTCTGATTGGCTGAAATAAAAACCTCAATATCTTTTCTGTTTTTTGACAAAATGCTATGTAATTTAAAACATAGGCATACTTTAGGATGTCCTACAAAATGATATATAACAATTGTCATGAAAACATGCGCATGCGCGTGCGCTGCAATCTGATTGGCTTAAACTTTAAATGGCTATAACTCCCTTGTTTTTCAACCAAACAAGATGGGGTTTAGAACATAGACAGACATAATGGACTGCTACAAGAAGGTATGGTCGACATGCACATGCATGCACGTGCGTGCACGTGCGCTTTGATCTGATTGGCTGAAACAAAAATATCAATATCTTTTTCGTATTTTGACGAAATGCTATGAAATCTTGGACATAGGCATGCATTAAGATATCCTACAATATGATATGTAACAATTTTCATAAATGCATGCACATGCACGTGCGCTGCAATCTGATTGGCTTAAACTTTAAATGGCTGTAACTCCCTTGTTTTTCAACCAAACAGGATGGGATTTGGACCTTACACAGACATGATAGACTCCTACAAGAGGGTATGGTCATCATGCACGTGCATGCACGTGCGTGCACGTGATATTGTAAAATTAAAAATACACTTGAATGAGTGTATTTTTGAATGCTTTTGGATTAAATGCTTCAATATTTAGTATATCAAGATTTCTAAATTATATAGACAAGATGATATCATCATTATGCATATGCATTCACATGCGCACGCGTGCTATGCTAAAATTTGAATATACTTGGTATACTTCTGGGAAAACGTTGATAAAGTCTTAAATGCATAGAGTTTGTCTTTTTTAATAAAGCTTACAGGGAATATGGCACGAAAATGGATTTGGGGAGCGTTTGGGGAACATCTGTAACGGTTCCCGTTACAATTAGCACTAGTTATTATGTTCCCCAAACGGAGTTTGGGAACATATTGTTTTTACTCGGTTTCTTATTATTATTATTTTTTTTCTTATTTGTTCTCCGGTACTTTTTTGTCCGCGAGTGTTCTCGGAAACTGTTCACCCAACTGACCTAAAACCTTTTTAGGGTTAATAGGTGTGTAGTGTAGGTGTGCGGAACGAAGGTCATTTTGCGCGCATACGCATGCACGTGCGCGCGCGTGATAAGAGTGAAATGACTGATATAGTTAATATAGCTATAACTTTTACATTTTTTAATGAAATGATTTGAAACTCATTATATAAAGATATTTTGATAGTGTAGATAATGTGACACTGTCAAATTAGCACGAACTCACGCGCATGCACGTGCGCTTCGCGCTGATTGGCTGAAACAAAAATCTCAATATCTTTTCTGTTTTTTGACCAAATGCTATGAAATTTAAAACATAGGTATACTTTAGTATGTCCTACAATATGATATATAACAGTTGTCATGAAAACACGCGCATGCACGTGCGCTGCAATCTGATTGGCTGAAACTTTAAATGGCTATTACTACCTTGTTTTTCAACCAAACGGGATGGGATTTAGAATATAGACAGACCTAATGAACTCCTACAAGAAGGTATGGTCATCATGCACATGCATGTACGTGCGTTTTGCTCTGATTGGCTGAAACAAAAATCTCAGTATATTTTCTGTTTTTTGACGAAATGCTATGAAATTTAAAACATAGGCATACTTTAGGATGTCCTACAATAGGATATATAACAATTATCATGAAAACACGCGCATGCACGTGCGCAGCAATCTGATTGGCTTAAACTTTAAATGGTTATAACTCCCTTGTTTTTCAACCAAACAGGATGGGATTTAGAATATCGATAGACAAAATGAACTCCTACAAGAAGGTATGGTCATCATGCACATGCTTGCACGTACGTGCACGTGAAATGAGTAAAATTAAAAATACGCTTAAATGAGTGTATTTTTTAAATACTTCTGGATTAAATGCTTTGGTCTTAAGTATATTAAAATATATAGATAGTGTACACCAGATAAAATGGTCATTGCGCACATGCATTCACATGAGCAGGCGTGCAATGCTAAGATTTAAATATATTTTGTATTCTTCTTGTAAAACGTTCAAGTCTAAATTGCATAAAGTATGTCATTTAAGGTAGGACCAAATAGATAGGTCAAATTTTCCCTCAAATTCAATTTTTCTGAAACTTTGATATTTTGTTCTTGGATACAGAATCTCTCTTTATATATGATATGAACGAAATTCAACCGCACATTATTTGCCCACATAGTCTGAAATATGGCCTTTCAGACCCCGGTAAGAAGTTTGTGAAATCAGACATTTGACTTGTGAATGAGCTTTATTTTAGAATTTTCTATTTATCTATTGCAAATTCGTGTAATACATTGAATAAAGATAACCTTTTTGTTACTTTAAATCAGTAAGTCACATTAATACTGGAAAATTTGGGGAAAATATTAAGTAAAAAAGAACATACATTGTGTCAGAAACTGAAAATTCACATGTAAATATCCGACAGTTTAAGTTTTCTCAAAAGAAAATGTATAATTCAATTTTTACAAAAAATTAACAGAATGATTCAAATGGGTCCTAGAATAAAATGTGTAAAAATAAAGAAAATTGAACCGGTGGTTTCAGATATTTTGGTGATTTAAAAAAAATTCAATGGCAAAAAACTAAAAGATTCAGTAGATGACGTCACAATATTTGACCTTTGACCTCTTGATATGACCTTGACCTTTGTAGTACATAAAGAATAGAGACTCCTTATATATGTGTCCAAATATCAGCCCTCTACTATTTATGGAACAAAAGTTGCACTGCATTTTATAACAGACTGTTACAGGCTTGTTTATTGCACTTAGATAGCGTAAACACATTCCAAAATGTAAGCTCCCAAATGACCAATATATAGGATTCTCTGATTTTTTCACAAAATATAACGCAAATTTGCCAGAACTTATTATTTTTCTTTCAGGGATCATTCATTGTTGTCAGTATAGTAATATTACTCTTTTTTCCTCCAGTACTTTTTTAAGAAATGGGTTAAAATAGAATCCACGGGTGTTTTGTCCTACCTTAATAGAGCTTATAGGGAATATGGCACCAAAAGGGAGTTGGGGAGCGTTTGGGGAACATCTGTAACGGTCCCCGTTACAATTAGCCCTAGTTATTATTATTATTCTTTTTTCTTCTTATTTCTTCTCCGGTACTTTTTTGTCCGGAAGTGTTCTCAGAAACTGTTCACCAAACTAAGTTAAAACCTTTTTAGGGTTAGTAGGCATGTTGTGTAGATGTGCCGAACGAAGGTCATTTTGAGCGCATTCGCATGCACGTGCGGGCGCGTGCAATGAGTAAAATGACTCATATATTTAATATGGTTGTAACTTTTATATTTTTTGATAAAATGTTTTGAAACTCATTATATAAAGATATATAACTTGTGTAGATAAGATGACATGGTCAAATTTGCATGAACTCACGCGCATGCACGTGCGCTTTGCTCTGATTGGCTGAAACAGAAATCTCAATATCTTTTTTGTTTTATGATGAAATGCTTTGAAATTTATAACAAAGACATGCATTAGGATGTACTACAATATGGTATATAAAACTTTTCATGAAATCACGCGCATGCGCGTGCGCTGCAATCTGATTGGCTGAAACTTTAAATGAGTATAACTCCCTTGGTTTTCAACCAAACAACATGGGATTTACAACATAGATAGACATAAAGGAATCCTACAGGATGGTATGGTCACCATTCACATGCATGCACGTGCGTGCACGTGCGCTTTGCTCTGATTGGCTGAAACAAAAATCTCAATATCTTTTCTGTTTTTTTACAAAATGCTTTGAAATTTTAAACATAAGCATACTCTAAGATGTCCTACAATATGATATATAATAATTGTCGTGAAAATACGCGCATGCACGTGCGCTGCAATCTGATTGGCTTAAACTTTAAATGGCTATAACTCCCTTGTTTTTCAACCAAACAGGATGGGATTAAGAACATAGACAGACATAATGGACTCCCACAAGAAGGTATGGTCTTCATGCACTTGCGTGCACGTGCAAATGAGTAAGATAGTGTAGACAAGATTATATCGTCATTACGCTCATGCAATCACATGCTCACGCCTGCATTGCTAAAATTTGAAATACTTAGTATACTTTTGGGAAAACGTTGTTTACGTCTTAAATGCATAGATTTTGCCTTCTTTAATGAAACTTACAGGGAATTGGCACGAGAAGGGAGTTGGGGAGCGTTTGGGGAACATCTGTAACGGTTCCCGTTACAATTAGCACTAGTTATTATTATTATTATTCCTGGGAAAATTTTGTCCTTGAGTGATCTTGTAAACTACACATCCGATTAAGGTAAAATGTTTTTAGGGTCAATAGACATGTTATGTAGATTTGCCGAACAAAGGTCATTTTGCGCGCACGTGCTTGCAAGAGCGCGCACGTGCAACATGTAAAATGACCGATTTAATTGATATAGGCGTAACTTTTTAAATTTTTGATGAAATGCTTTGAAACTCATAAAGTAAGGATATATTAGTAATATAGACAATATGACATGGTTAAAATAGCAAGATCTCACGCGCATGCACGTGCACTTTGCTCTGATTGGCTGTAACTAAAGTCTCAATATCTTTCTTGTTTTTTGAGGAAATCCTTTGTAATTTTGAACATAGCCATGCATTAGGATATCCTACAAAATGATATATAGAAATTATCATGGAAACACGTGCATGCACGTGTGCTGCAATCTGATTGGCTGAAAAATTAAAAAGCTATAACTCCCTTGGTTTTCAACCAAACAGGATGGAATTTGGAACATAGATATATAAAATGGACTCCAACAAAAAGGTATGGTCACCATGCACATGCATACACGTGCGTGTACGTGAGCTGCAATCTGATTGGCTGAAACTTTAAACAGTTATAACTTCCTTGGTTTTCAACCAAACAGGATGGGATTTGGAACATAGATATATATATTGGACATCTACAAGAAGGTATGTCACCATGCACATACATACATGTGCGTGTACGTGCGCTGCAATCTGATCGGCTGAAACTTTAAACGGTTTTAACTCCCTTGGTTTTCAACCAAACGGCATGGGATTTAGAACATAGATAGATTTAATGAACTTCTACAATAAGGTATGGTCACCATGCTCATGTATGCACGTGCGTGCACGTGAAATGGGTAAAATCAAAAAAACACTTGAATGAGCGAATTTTTTTTAAATACTTTTGGATTGAATACTTTAATATTTAGTATATTAAAATATATATAGATTGTGTAGACAAGATGATATGGTCATTACGTACATGCCTTTACATGTGCACACATGCAATGCTAAAATTTGAATGAGCATGGTACATTTCTGGGTAAACATTGTTAAAATCTCAAATGCATAGAGTTTGTGTTATTAAATGAAGCTTACAGGGAATATGGCACGAAAAGGGAGTTGGGGAGCGTTTGGGGAACATCTGTAACGGTCCCCGTTACAATTAGCACTAGTTATTATTATTATGTTCCCCAAACGAAGTTGGGGAACATATTGTTTTTACTCTGTTTCTTATTAAGGTCTTCCGTCTTCAGCGGAAGACCTTTCTGTTATTCTTAGGTTTCTTTTCCACAGTTTTTATTATTTTTTTTCTTACATATTTTGTGCACGCGAGGTCTCGAAAACGCCTTGATCGATTTTCATGAAACTTTCAGGAATGATAGAACATCAAAAAATCTAGATAAATATTTTTTTGTTTTGATGACGTCACTTCCGGTTCGGAGATTTCTGCGATTTTGTCAATTTTAGAGGGTCACTTTGTCCGGCAATGTTCTCAAAAACCATTGAAGATAGAAGTGTGAATTTTTTAGGGATGCTAGAGCAAACTTTGGAGAGGTGCCTTTTGTATATCACAACTACTGGAAGTACGAAGCGCCGACGCTCGCTATTGCCCGAAAATAGACCTATCGCGAATTTCAAAATTTTTAACATCTTTTCTACGATAGCTTTTTACCTGGAAATATTTTGTTAAAACATATAGAACAAAAGAAGTGTAGAAATCCAAGATCTTTCAAATGATATCTTGTAAAAAGGGCTGGCCCCTAAAATTAAGGGCCTACAGGGGCCGAAAGTTTTTTCTTTATATCTCAAAACGTATCGAGAATTTGTAATACATCAAAGAAGCAAAGTTGTCCAAAATGTTAAGCTTAATCTTTTGGCGTCTTCAAAATACGTCCGGCGTCGTCACTTCCGGCAAAACCGGAAGTGGTCGGAAAACGCGTATTTTTGCCGAGCTTGGGAAGTTTTTGGGTAACATATGTCTCTGGGAGCATAAAAATTAATTTTCCGTCCGTCGTTGTCACTTCCGGTCAAACCGGAAGTAGCAAAAAATGGCTTATTTTTGCATTAACATAGTTTTAGATGATTCAACCCATTTTTTGGCGTTATTTCTCATTTTTGTTAAAAATGAAAGCTACTTCCGGTCGAACAGGACGGAAGACCTACTCGTTGCTTTGCAACGAGCTTTGCTCTAGTTATTATTATTTTTCTTCTTCTTCTTCTTCTTCTTCTTCTTCCTGGGTACTTTTTTGTCCGGGAGTGATCTTGTAAACTGTTCATCCGACTTAGGTAAAACCTTTTTAGGGTCAGTAGGCATGTTATGTAGATTTGCCAAACAAAGGTCATTTTGCGCGCACGTGCTTGCAAGAGCGCGCACGTGCAACACGTTAAATGGCCAATATAATGTATATTGCCTTTACTTTTCTATTTTTTGATGGAAGGCTTTGAAACTCATAATGTATGGATATAATAGTAGTATAGACAAGAAGACATGGTCAAAATAGCAAGATCTCACGCGCATGCACGTGCGCTTTGCTCTGATTGGCTGAAACTAAAGTCTCAATATCTTTCTTGCTTTTTGACAAAATCCTTTGAAATTTTGAACATAGCCATGCATTAGGATATCCTACAACATGATATATAGCAATTATCATGAAAACACGTGCATGCACGTGAGCTGCAATCTGATTGGCTGAAACTTTAAATAGCTATAACTCGCTTGATTTTCAACCAAACAGGATGGGATTTGGAACATAGATATATATAATGGACTTCTACAAGAAGGTATGGTCACCATGCCGTGCATACACGCGCATGTACGTGCGCTGCAATTTGATTGGCTGAAACTTTGAACAGCTATAACTCCTTTTGTTGGCAACCAAACAGGATGGGATTTCGAAAATAAATATATATAATGGACTTCTATAAGAAGGTATAGTCACCATGCACATGCACACATGTGCGTTTACGTGCGCTGCAATCTTATTGGCTGAAACTTTAAACAGCTATAACTCCCTTTGTTTTCAACCAAACGGGGAGGGATTTAGAACATAGATAGATGTAATGGACTTCTACAAGAAAATATGGTCACCATATTCATGTATGCACGTGTGTGCACGTGAAATGGTTAAAATAAAAAAATACACTTGAATGAGCGGTTTTTTTTATACTTTTGGATTAAATACTCTAATATTTAGCATTTTAAAATATATATAAATTGTGTAGACAATATGATATGGTCATTACGCACAGGCATTCACATGCGTAAGTGTGCAATGATAAGATTTGAATGAACATGGTACACTTCTGGGTAAACGTTGTTAAAGTCTCAAATGCATAGAGTTTGTCTTATTTAATGAAGCCTACAGGGAATATGACTATAAAAGGGAGTTGGGGAGCGTTTGGGGAACATCTGTAACGGTCCCCGTTACAATTAGCACTAGTTGTATTTATAACTAAAATCTCGATAGATATTTTGAACATAATTCGGCAAAGCTATGCGAACATCTGCATTTGTCAAAAACGGCATGTTATTGTTGGCGATAACCTCGCATCTTTTCAAGTTTGCCAGGGGTTGTTACAATAAATACTGGCTTTTGCAGTCATATAAATATGTTAACATATATCATAAAGTGGTTGAAGTACTTTGCCAGAAATTAATTTGACCTCATAACTTTAATTTAGATAAATTGAAGGAAAAACTTACCTCGAGGCGCTCGAAATTTCCGCCATTATTAACTTAAGCGATAACCCTAAGTGACGTAGTTTGTCCGCCCTGGGTGAGCTTAAAAAACAGCAAAAGTAAGAAAAGGACATACTCGTGTTTTCCCGTTTGTTCCGGAATCACCACAAGAACCACCAAGTCAATGATGGAGGATTCTAAGAAGAGAAGAGAAGAAAGCGATCGATGGCATAAAAGGTCTTAAATGGCTTATGATTCCTCCAAAATTTAACATCCTTCGTGGCATCTGCATAGATTACATGCATGGAGTAATATCCAGGAGCAAAGGAAAAAAATTCAAAGAATACATGCCAAACGGACATGTCCATATAAGAAATCGCATAAAATGAAAAGCTGCTAGCAAAAAGCTAAAGGAAATAAAAACATCAATGTATTGTATCAGCAATATGGTTATTTTTCTGCTAACTGTTGTTGCTAAAACGCAAGTAACAAAATCCGATGATAATCAGCAGCACAAAATTTTGCTGGCTAACTGTGACCTCTAACCTTCGCACCTAGTAGTGCCTTACACCGTGACATCAGGCAATAATTTAATACTGGAAATAAATTTGTTACTGCTGGGATCAGAGATGTGTCAGATGGCAAGGGAGAAACTTATTTCAATAGCACAAAGAAATATCTGATATTTAAGAGAAGGCATGTGATCTTGTTTTATGACCGAAAGAAGTTCTACACAACAGAGGGTTAATTCTATTTTATCAGTGAAATTTCTCACGATGTTCATTCTTTTCAATGTTCAGTGCACCCTCTTTTTACAATTTTCAGATGTTTGTTTACAAGAGATTTATAACATTGAAAAAGAACCAAATATTTATTTTAATTGACTTTTAAGTTCACCCAAAGATCCGTATGTCATGTTTGTTACAAGAAGTGTATCGGATTTTTTTTTTAAGATGGACAATCCAATCATGTCCTAAAAAGTTTTGTACAGATGTCTTTTTGTCAATGTACTGTTTCATGCAATAGAAACAGCAATAAAGATGTTTATCAAATGGTACATGTAGTCCTATTGCTTTATCAATTTTTAACCAAATGGAAAAGTAATTTTCTTTAACAATCTTGACAAATTTGCTTACAAAGTGTTTGTAATACAATAATAATCCACCAAACTTCTACCTCTTTTTAATTCTTTTAGAGCACAATACAATAGGTTGCATGTATCCTGGGAGATTTCCTGGAGACTCTTTGTTCATTGTTTCTACAAAACAAACTAAATCATATTGCAAATGAAGTGATTATAAAAATTCGACATCTAATTTGTTAGACTTTAAACCAAGGCCATTCAAAAATCCAATATCCCACATGAATATAAGTACAAAGCCTTTAAAAAACAACAGCTACAGAGAGCATTTACAATTAGGATGCAAACTCATAAAAATTGATTAACACTTAATTATTATGTAATAATTAATGTTCTGCGAAAAAATCTGAAATTCGTGCATTGATGGCATATGATAATGGTACAGTCTTATCACATGGAAATGAAAAAAGTAGCTTACATAACCCTATTGTAATTCAATTTTCCCGAGGTAAAGGTGTATCTTTCTGCTTTCAACATTTTTTTTTTAACTCAGTTGTAAGACTTGTTTCGTGATACTCAAGTGATCTATGGTTTATAATTTAATACTGGAAATAGATTTTTAACTACTGGGATCAGAGAAGTGTCAGATGGCAAGGGAGAGACTTATGTAAAAAGCACAAAGAAATATCTGATATTTAAGAGAAGGAATGTGATCTTGTTTTATGACCGATAGAATTCTACACAACAGAGAGTTAATTCTATATCATCAAGTGAAAACTTAATATTTAATTTGATGGACTTCCAAATTCACCCAAAGATCCTAATGTCATGTTTGTTATAATTAGTGTATCGAAATTGTTCATTTTTTTTAAAGAGTAAGTGATCCAAATTTTAGTCGTGTATTTTTTAAAAGTCATGGAACAAACAACTCCCTTCGATGAACCAAAGAGGATTTTTTTTTCCATAAGTACATTAATCTTCAAGGTCAAAGTAATTGGTATCCAATGAAAGGTCTTTCCACAAAGATCACATGTTTGAAGTATGGAAGCCCTAGCCCAAACCATTCAAAAGTTATGACCAAGGTTAAAAAGATTTTAATAGTACGTTAAACTAAAAGATCAAGGTTGATATTGAATGAAATCTTGTCACAAGAATTACATATGTAAAGGATGAAAGCCCTAGCCCTTACTCTTCAAAAGTTATTGCCAAGGTTAATGTTTTTCATAAGTCCGGAAATCTCCAAGGTCAAAAGGTCAACCCGTCGAAATAATGCCGACTCGGCGTTCAACAATATAAAATCAATCAATCAAAAGGTCAAGGTTGGTGGTTTCGAATCAAAGGTCTTGCTACAAAGAATATATATGTGAAGTATAAATGTCCTGGCCTTGACTGTTCAAAAGTTATGGCCAAAGTAAGAATTCGAATTTTTTGTGTAAAAGTGGGTCAAAATCCAAGGTTAAATTTGGTGGTACCCAAAAGAAGGAAATTCAATACGTCATTATACAGTCGCTTAAACTTTGTGAGGCTACATCTCATATTTTGATTTGATCTGGTGAGCGATGTAGCCCATAGGCCTCTTGTGTGGAAAAAATTATTCATAATAAATATTAGTCAGAAAAAGTATGTTTGGTACTCCTGTATATTTGTTATTGACGTGAAAATTGAACTTGGATTAAAATGGCGACTTTAAGGGATATTTTCATTTAACAAACACATCTTCTTTTAATTTTGTATAATTTGTTATTCTACTAATGTATACATGTAAATGAAATCAAATGGAAAAAATTGATCATTGTCTTGTTTTTTTTTTCAATGCAGGATGGAATTATTAGAAGTCAGCGGTAAAAGCACCAGGAAACTCAGAAAGGTGTTCATTTTGTTGACACCAGACATGACTTCAGGAATTCAGCATATGCTATCAACTAGGATACATGCTGGTGTAGCACCTACCAGCAGGCACGTGTTCTCAAGATCACAGACCGACTTGCCTTTAGATGGGTGTGCAGCAATGAGGCAGGTCACTGCCAACTGCCCTGGGTTGTCAAAACCTGAATTAATTCGAACAAGATTGATAAGAAAGTATCTTGCAACATCAACACAGGTAGAAGTTCTAACAATAGATCAGAGTTATTCCACTTTAGATAAATCGATGCTTCGTGCGTTAGCGACTGTTATGTATATTTTTTTGTGCAGTGATGACTATATCTTCATAGCCTACAGGAATCACTAAAGAAAGCATTTTCCTGTTTATATTTATATCATTGGAACAGTTTTTCTTTTACAATCCGCTTTGCAGTTTATAAGTTTAAACTGTCCAATCCAGTTTATACTTGTATTAATTTTTCGGTCACCTGAGTCAGGTTACCTATTGCTATCCGTTTTTTTCTGTTGTCCTGGGTTAACATTTAACCATATTCAACCAAATTTGCTACCCATATAGCATTTATGGGTAAAAGGGAACAAAAATAATGAATTTCAAGATCCCTGTACACCTGGGGCCTGAGGGGTGGGGCTAAAACCACTAAAATTAATGCATTAAATTCCTTAAAAATCTTCGTAACTCCTGGACATTATATATAAGCAGTCAAACTGTTGGTATGATTGTATTTTATAAGTATTGAGCCCTCTACCAATTATATTTTTCAATTTTGCCGATTTCTTGTTGACCTGGTCAATTGGTGTAATTTCATCTACAATACCTAAATAAAAGTCATAGTAAAGGTTCAATTATTTCTTACTTCACATCATCACCAATCTTTTTCAACCAATGACCCTTGTTTAAAATATATACGCATGTATTACAGCAATTACCATCTCTTCAGCTGTCAACATTAATGGGATTTAATTAAAACGAAAGTAGAATGGGATGAATACAGATCCTGATCAGAATTTAAACGAAGAAAAATAGAAATAACAAAATATTGAGGCGGGGGTATAAAATCGGAGCGGGCGGGGATGAGAATCTAAGAATATTTTTATTATGGCCTTACCATCTCTTCAGCTGTCAAAATCATGTCAACATTCATGGGATTTAATTAAAACGAAAGTAGAATGGTAGATGAATACCGATCCTGATCAGAATTTAAACGACGAAAAACAGAAATAGAAAAAATTGAGGCAAGGGTATAAAATCGGAGCGGGCGGGGATGAGAATCTAGGAATCTTTTTATTATGGCCTTATATACTGCACTGACTTATACAACTATAATTGTAAACTTATTTGGTATCTTATTTTCCTGAATTAGACGAAGTATTACGTTATTATTCTCGCTACCGCGTTCTGTATAGCATACATCCGTCTTCGCCGGTGTCGACTGATTACACTGAACAGTGACCAAGTTCTGCCCTATTTATAGGATCTGCAGAGTAGCGAGACTCGGGAACAAAAATGGCGTACAGATTCCTTTTACGAATCGTGTTCAGCTTTAATACAGGCTTTTAAATCCATTCATTTCTTTACCACTCGCAATACGGGCACCAAAGATCGTATCGTGGAACGATTTGAGAAAACCCTCAACACAAGCATGTGGCGCTATTTTACAGGCTTAAAACCACACGGTATTTAGATTGGTTGATTGATTTTATATTGTTTAGTATTTAGAGGTCTTAACGGATTTAGTGTATGCTTACAATCATACTTATCTTCGCAGTATCCAAAGAACACCAGCTCAAGTGAAGCCCTCCAATGTCTTAAAAGTCTGGAAAACTTGATATGGGGAATCTCCACAAAAACCTACCTTTAAAACATGAGATCGGGTGGGCATCAGTCAAGCCAAACGCACTTTGAAAAAGGATATTTACCCAACTGGACTACAGAACTGTTTACCATTTCAAAATGAATCCATCCCCGGTCGTTACCCTTACGTGTATTGAGTACAAGAAGGATATGGAGATAACGAACAGTATTCAACCTCAAGGTCCAAAAAACAATACAAAATAAAAGAAGAGCAAACATGGGCCTCCGAAACATCACATGTGGAATCAGGTACTATGGAGGAGTGAGCGTCTCCTGCCGACCGCTCACACGCGCTCTGTGCTCCTTGTAATGATCAGGAAATAACGGAAAATCTGTCGTCAATTCATTGTATATATATTGGACTAGCAATTGGGCCAAGCTTTAAAAATACTTCGTTTGCAATTGCCGACCTATAATTTTAGACTGGGTAGATTATTTTCTTTTTTTGGAAGAAAATTGTTTGAAGATTTTGTAAAATAACAAAAAATGAAGTTTTTCATAGGCCTACTAAACATGAACAAGTTCCACTCTTGGTATAAACTACTGATTGATAAAGACAAAAAATGACAATGAAACACTTTCAATAACCTGTTTGGGTCGAATGCATTTCAGTGGGCTGGTAGGTATTCTATGTAGAGAAGTGGACAGGCTTTCACCTACATCCAATTCTCTTCGCAGGCCTTCATGTTGTTATTCTGGAAAACGTGTAATTGAAGAACCGGAGACGGTCTACATTTCAACTAATATTTCGTCTGAAATGAAAGGTTAGAAAAAAAAAACGTCGCAAGATTTACAACGAATGGAAGTTGTCATTGACTCTATACTGAAACATGGAAACATTGAAGTTAGAGGCAGCCGAACATGTATGAAAAAGGCTCATCACACGGTTCTTCCCTAGGTTCACATTCACAGATCGATAAAATGAATGGACTAAAAATTACGTATCTGCTCATTTCAGTGAAAATATTGCTAAGGACATCTAACTCCCTCAAAATAATCTACCTCTAATCAATCCTTGGAATCACCAAGAGAAAAACTTAACGTTCAAGCAACGCCAAAACCTGAGAAACCATATACGTTGAACCCGTTAGCACCTGCCTTTGAACCAGATCTTCATCAAAGTGAAACAAAGAAAGATGACTCTATGTTAGGAGTACATGTAATCTCAGCGAGATGGGTCGAGACTGAAAGTTTGGACTGACGTCTACTACCCATCTCAGACCAGTCCCACACAACGTGATTCGGGGTTTTTTGCTCCGACTTCGGCAGCTCGATTCAATAAATACAGGCTGAAATGAATTAGCTGCCCGCCTCAACTTTTTCCTTTGAACATCCCTTAAAGTGTCTATCACTATAAAACTTTCCTTTCTTACCTTTAAAAGGTTTAAATCTAGTAAAATATAAATGTAGTATTCCGGAATTCTGTAGATTTGTACGTTTTCGGTTTTAGATGTTATTCATGTTACTTCCGTAATAAATAGTTTGTAACCGCATGGCTGAGTTATAAATCTCATGTATTCGAGTGAATACACAACAATAAAGTTGTTTATTTTTCCTGACAGCATGATGGCTGTTTGCTATTCATAACTATGTCCTTAATTAGTTTATTCAATACTCAGAAGCAGAGAAGAAGCTTTTCAAAAAATAAATGCATTTTCACAATAAATTTCTTTACAACTGACATTCCTTTGCTGATGTAGGAACCCATATCCAAAAGCATGCCCACAAAAAACAACTTCAGGTCTACTTTATGAAGGTGGTATGCGTGCTTCAAAGATTTTCTAAGGCACCCATTTACTTTGACTGGGATCTTGACCAAGGAATGGAAGGTACCCGTATCTACCAAAATGTGGAATACATTCCAGATGTTTGTTTAGATGATTTGTTAATGCTGTCTTCTTGATATTTCTTCATGTGAAAAAATTTCATACTGTAAAAATACTATAAAAATGCTGAATTAGGCTGAAATGAATTAGCTGCCCGCCTCAACTTTTTCCTTTGAACATCCCTTAAAGTGTCTATCACTATAAAACTTTCCTTTCTTACCTTTAAAAGGTTTAAATCCAGTAAAATATAAAGTTGTTTATTTTTCCTGACAGCATGATGCCTGTTTGCTATTCATTTAAACCTTCGCTGGTGAAGAGTTCTACAATACTGAGTAATCTGTTACAAATAATTCGTTCTACTACTATTTCTTATAAGAATGATCTATAGTATGAATTATTTGAAATAGTATAAATAGTTCATCTGCTTATTACCCGGGAGTAGAGAAAAAGATTTTCATAGATGTTATGTATTTTCACTATATAATCATTATAGAGCTACATCCTAACACTATAACCAATGACCATGGGGCCATAAAATTCACGAGTTTGGTAGACGCATTCTTGCTCATCATAACTATGTCCTTAATTAGTTTATTCAATACTCAGAAGCAGAGAAGAAGCTTTTCAAAAAATAAATGCATTTTCATAATAAAATCAATAAAGCCCTACCTTAACACCAGAACCCATGATCCCGGGGCCATAAAATTCACAATTTTGGTAGAGGCACTCTTGCTCATCATAACTATGTACTTAGTTTATTTAATACCTAGGACCAGAGAAGAAGATTTAATGCATTTTCACTATATAATCAATAGAGCCCCGTCGTAACACCAGAAGCCCTGACCCTGGGGCCATAAAATGCACAATTTTGGTAGAGGAACTCTTGCTCATCATAACTATTTACTTAATTTATTTAATACTCAGGATCAGAGAATAAGATTTTTAAAGAAATAATGCATTTTCACTATATAATCAATAGAGCCCCTCCCTAACACCAGAACCCCTGACCCTTGGGCAATAAAATTCACAATTTTGGTAGAGGACTCAATGCTGATTACAATCAATTTCACAGAGAATTCTATTTTTAGGAACCATGGCAACACCTTTCATCGAAATCAAAAACCGATGCACTATTCTATGTATCTTAGTGTAGTCTACTTGTGTGCCAAGTTATACTGAAATCAGACCAAAACTGTAGGAGTAGTGTTTTAAAGGAATTTCACAGAGAATTCTATTTTTAGTAACCATGGCAACACCGTTCACTGAAATCAAAAACAGACAGACGGACGGACGCCGGACGCATTACTATCGCATAAGCTCTTCTGGTCTCTGACCAGTAGAGCTAAAAATGAAGCTAATGAAATCACGTAAAATCATGTATGACATAGGTTTATTTATTCATTCTATAGTGGATAATATCTTCTTTAAATTTATTCTGTAGTGTCCGTTACACTAAAGTAGCATAATTTGAATCATGAAAAAATAAAAGATCACCTCTGAATGCATAGATATAGTAACTGAGTCTTGTTTTCAATATATCAGCATATACTGTGAAGGTAATTACTAGAATCTACTTCAAATATTCTAAGAGATATGCATAACAGAAGTTGCACGTCAAAATTTTGCAATTAAAAGTATAAACTTGGTTTTTTTACCCTAAAATTAAGTTCAACCATTAAGAAAAAGATTTTACCTTCCTAGAGTGGAAAAATTGCATATACTCAAGAAATACAAGTAGTAATCTTCGTTCTACAATCATTTTATATTAACTAAAAGGATAAAACATGGTGGATTGTAGTGTCCGTTACACATGCAAATGCGGAAACTTAAAAGTGTGATATCTCTGAAACTAAAAACGAATACTTAATGATTTTTTGGATTAATTTGCCTCAAATATAATACTTTCAGAAAATATAAAGAAAAATTACATAAAATCAAGTTGAATTTTTGCTCTCAGTGCAACACATTGAACGCAAATACTGTGAAAATGGCGTGTATTAGTACTCTATAGCATTTTATAATTTATAATAATTCTACTATCACTTCTCTAATTTGGTTGGTTTAACGAATTGAAGTTATTGATCAATAGGTTTGGCAGCAGAATCAGCAAGGTATGTTTGAGGATATAAAAAGCAAAGACAACGCTGTTAGGTGGGGTGCCCGTAACTGCTCTCATGAACACACTGCAAAATTCGGCTCATGCTCAGTCATTGACCTAAGCACGCCAAAAGTTTTGGATATATAACTTGTCCAGGTATTACGTATTTATATTAAAGTAATAAATCCAGAAATTATATGCATATTGATAGCGATGAAATTAAATTTATCAATAGTTCAATTCACAATACCATCATACTCTCAAGTACTACATGTACTGGTATCTGATTTCTACTCAGAGCAATGAAGCCGAACTCGTACCATGTGGAGCTTGAAGGACTAAAAAGGTGTTTGAGAAAGCTTCACGAGGAGGAAATACCAATATCTCATCTAGTAACCGACAGGCACAGTCACGTTTAAGTCTACATGAAGCGCGACCAACCACAGATTGTACACATGTTTGATGTTTGGCATGTTGCTAAATGTATATGTACATCATCTGTTATACAAGATGATCGAACTATATATAAGTGAAAATATTAGGTTTGCGACTATATATATATCACTTTTGATCTGTTTCACTTTTCAACTAAACACTCCTTTTGTTAAAGCAAGACTTGGAACAATAGTGAGCTCATCTAGCTTTTATGGCCCAGAAGTATAAGAGTATTAAAGATAATACGTTATATAAATATCAGAACATGTATTGATAAAAAAGAAAAAGTATTGCCCCAATCCTAGAGTATAAAACCAAATGTAACAATAGCGACAATATCTTTCAACTCTATAGGAGTCTTCAAAAAGCTAGAAACTCTTTCAAAAAAAAAAAGAAAACCTGGCATGGGTCCACTCTATTAGTAATCACATTTATTGTTGTGCAGCTTCAAGTGATGGGAATGGAGAGCTGATTTTGGAGAAATGGGTCTCCATGTTTTAAACCATGTAACAGATTTACATGAAGGACATAGAGAACCAAGTTTTTTATACACTTTGTATTCTTTATCTTTTTGTTAGAAACATTTGTAATGTTGAAAACAGATTTTCTATGAACTTCTACCATAATTTTAAAAGAAGGGAAATACAGACCCGAAGTTAATCCTAAAACAATACCAGGAATTCTTCTTGCAAGGAAGGCCGCTGGACGTTATTACCGAAGAGGATATCATCAAGGGAGAAACATCAGCAGTTTACGTCATCACCGAATTCACAACACCCGAGAAACCCTCTAGCTGAAGCAATGCAAATTTTTCGGATGAAGGTCTGTCCAAATGAACTGCTTCCACAATGGCGAGAGCACTATGATTTATTACAGACAGCATTATAAATTATTGCATTGGTCGCAAATTTAAAGTATGTGAAAGATGTTTTTTAGGAACCAACTAACATGCGAAAATTTCTCAAGCGCGAACAGTTCACACCAAATTTGGTCCTTTTGAAAGACCAGGGTTTCCAATTGTTTGCGGTTTGTGTGCTGTTTACAATGTAATACGAGATTTGTCAGTTTCTTTCCTCAATGATGATTTAAACAGAATGACTGACACACTATGGATAAACATGTTGCTCAACCCCTCTTACGGCGTTAGTCAAAGAGGAGAACCTATGCGTGAAGAGAAGGGTTCTACAGTGTCGAAGTCCTTCGATCAGCTGTGGGAAGTAAGCGGTTCGAAAAGATCGCATTGAACCCACAAAGCATTCATGGACTCACATCAACCGATGTTGGACATCTCGTAGGGGAACGTTAGGATGATAATCAAACCCTCTGACCAACAACACTTGATATCAGTTAAGGAAATTATTGGGGGGGGGGTGATTCTAAGAAACCACAGTCAAGATACTTGAATACGGAAGAAATGGGACTCATCGTTCGTAAAAACTTTGAAAAATCAAAACAATTGAGGAAACTGTTGTGGAAAAGGTACATTTTCAACTAATCTCAATAATACTTTGAAATGGGGTTACTTAATATTTACAAATGTTTATCTTTATTCTAATTAGGTAAGCCAATAAAATATATAAATTAATTTCATCTAAATATATATAACATACAAATGATACTTTGCAACCTTCAAAATTTCATAGCATGAAACAAACATGTGAAATAAAAATGTGTTCGGATTTACTATACATGTTTCACTATTTTTTAAAAACTTTTATTCAGACGAAGATGATGATGATACGTTAAAAGGAACAATGGGTACAGATAAAGCAAAAGAAATGACAGAGCCGGTCAAAACATAATAAAAATTAAAATTTACACTGTATTGGATTTTATATTGTTTAACGCCGAGTCGGCATCCATACTATAGGACTTTGAGTCCTTACAACATATTAAAAATACAAATTTAAATTGCTTGGGTTTTTTTAAAAGAAAGAGCAGATTCGGTCTCTTTGGAAATCAGTGGATACCCACAGAAGGAAAAATCCAAATCCCTTCCTTAATCACGCATTGCAATTACATTTATTAATCTAATTCGAAACTTCTGTCGCCGTGCCCATGAGAAATGGGGAGACTTCCTAGATAATGTCGACGATGTAGTTCCTCTCACAGTTCCACGGAGACCTACACGGTACATAAAAGTACCCAGTGTGAAGAAGATATTCAGGTGAGACTTGTTAATCAACCCACCTGGCTGCAGTCATTCCTGGGATGAAATCGAAGAGGCTCAGCATGAGGACGAAGACCTAAATCCAATTATTAATTGGCTAGAGTCTGGAGAATAACCAGGAAACGAGTTATTCGCACTGTCCAGAGCAGCCATGTTTTACTGGATTAACAAGGAGCTCTTCACACTAGATGATCATAAGGTACTTTGGAAGGTTGTTGTAGGCGATCCCAAACTCCTAGTACTCAATAGGGACATGCGAGTGGAGGTTATGAACCTGTGTCATGACATTCCTGCTGCAGGTCACCAGGTAGTGGCTAGGACTTTCGGACGACTTTGGGAGAAATTCTATTGGTACTCCATGTCATCTGATGTACAATATCATGTCGCATCGTGTGCAGCTTGTAACAGAAATAAAAAAAAAAACCATCAAGACACGCCAGATGCAGCATGACCAAATTCCATGCAGGAGAACCAATGGACCGAGTACATATAGATTTCCTGGGGCCGTTGCCTGTTACACCAAGGAATAATTCATATATCCTTATAATGGTAGACCAGTTTACAAAATGGGTCGAATGTATTCCCCTGCCATCACAGACAACAGAGGTAACAGCAAGTCGCAGTGAATGAGTTCTTCACAAAATTTGGTTACCCTATGTAAATATTTACAGACCAGGGAACCAATTTCAACAACAACCTGTTTTCGCATCTTTGTGAAGTACTCAACATCCATAAAACTAGGACAACTCCCTATCGAGCATCTGCAAACGGGCAAGTAGAGCGGTTCAACAGGACGTTAATGGATGCTGTAAGATGTTTCATATCCAAAACGCCAGTGGACTTGGATGAAAGCATACCTCAGATTGCCGGTGCAGTGAGATCCTGTGTGAACCGTAGTACTGGTTTTACGCCTAACATGCTGATGCTTGGTCGTGAAGTCGCACAACCTTTGGACTTACTCTACCCATTACCAGGAGGGCCGCAATATCAAGATATGGACCAATACCTAGCCAGTCTGGTCAGGACTTGCTCATGAGACAGCTAGGAATACCCTGAAAACTACGCAAAGTATCTTGAAACGTGACTATGATCTAAAAGTATTAGAAAGATCGTATAAAGTCGGAGATGTAGGTGGAGGGGGTAAGTGTCGAAAATTACCCCCTCCTTGGAAAGGGCCTGGAGTTGTAGTGAGAAAATTATCTGCGTATTTGTACGAAATCAAGCTTCGCGGGGAAACTTTAATCATGAATTATGATCGAATTAAACTTTGTAAAGATCGCAAAGTTCCAGACTGGATCCGTAAAATCCTCGATAAAACACCGTCAAATACTAGGGCTGAAACGAATCAGTTTTGTATTTGCCGCGGTCCTGATACGGGTTCATTTATGATTCAATGTGATGAGGGTCGTGAATGGTACCACGGTTCCTGCGTGAGCCTCACAAAAGAAGCAGCAGATAAATTAGCTAACTACCTTTGTCCAAAATGTGACTAAGTATTAACAAACCAGTAAGTCAATAATATAAATGTATATATGTATACATGTTTATTAAATAACATATGGTTTTGATCAAATCAGTATAATGTTATATGCTTGGCAATTACAACGCTGATAGAACAGTATTCTTATGTTATTTAACTTTATTACAAACTTGCGGATATGCATGGTCCTTGGAGGATAGCTCTAGGAGTTCATCCCAAGCATGTTGATGAGTTGACACCAAATAGATTCCTCCATATGAAGAACTTGTTAGACAGTCCATATGTTGTGGCGTTGGGTGAAATTGGATTAGACAGAACTGTCTAATTAATAAATTACTAAAACTAATTAATAAAGAAAGTGTGTGATATTAAAGAGGTATTTTCATACGGTCATTTTCGCTACACTGGTATCGTGGAATTTCCTAAATTGCATTGATTCCATGTAGCGAATTCCGGTTACATTGGTGCCGTGAGAAGTACCTTGGTTTGAGGGTAAAACCAAATCCTGTCACATTGGTGCCGTGACGGTCCCTGAGCGTGGAGGTTAATGTACTGTCAAATGTGGTTACTTTGTAAGGTAGGATAGGCATAGACCTTCCAGGGGTGAACCTGGGTTAGTGATAATTGAGAAATGAATTTATGACGAGCTCAATTTTTTTAAACAGTACAATTTTTTGGTTTGAGTATAGATCTGTTTACAATTACAATATTGAAACATCACTATGAAATGAACATATTATACTAGCAGTAGTCAGCCACGCACGAGCGAAATTCTTTCAAGTCAAACACTTGATTGACTTCATTCTATTTTTAGCTTACGGTTGTCACTAGTAGCTTATGTATACAGTTTGATATATATTTGGCGAGAAGTACCTTTATTTCAGCCTTCAGTTTTGCACATCAGAATTTTTGTTTTCACTAAAGATTTTTTTAAGCGACAGTTTTACACCATATTCTACAAATAGAACAGTCTCATGCTGCGATGTTTACAAAACCTGCTTTACGTTAAGTAGTACACGTAGTACTCATGCGTGTCCTTGAATGGTTTTCGACTGGCTTAACTTATAAATAGAACTGAATGACAGTCACCGTAAATAGGAAATTCATTGAACATTCATATTTTCTGTTGTGCTTTTAAGGAAAATGTAGAAAACAGAGTGTATCTCAATACACTGGGCATTTTTCTTGAATTACATGTAATTTAAACAAATGACAAGTTATTTTTAAGATACGTTTGGAAGTTTATTATAGTATATAAGGATATGATAAATCTGTAGGCAAATTATTTTTTTTGATAAGTTCAGAAGGTTATATCAATACACGCGTGCAACATTTTTTTGAATAAGACATTCCATTTTAGGCTTTATGGTCCTTAATGCATGCTAATGGATTCTTAAAGCAGTGATATGGTTTGTTTTATTCGAGGAACTTAGGTAGAATTTTTTTTTTTATCACGTACACCTTGGATAAGATTTTCTCAGGTTGAGACATATTTTTGAGAGACTTCTTTGCGTGAAGCCTATAGTATTTTTGTTTTTATATCTGAGATTCTTTTCTATGGTCGTTTGTGAGTTGGTTTTTGAACGAGACGGGGGCTGGGCCCGGTGATCATTATGAGACCTTAAGTTTAACGCCTCAAAATTTCGAAACATTTTCTCAATTTGGGAGAAAAATAAAACCTCCAGAAAAATATTCTCCATAATTTTAACTATTATTTATGTATAACTTAACGTTCGCTGTCACGCTGAAAAGGAATTCAGACGTTAACTTGAATATATGTACCGGGGTAATTTAAAAGTTATTTAACACAAAAAGCTTTTGTGCCCCCTAAGTAAATGTAATTTATTTTATTACATATAGTTTAGCTTAACATCAGTCACGCTTACTGCCTGGTGCAGAAAAGGATATTCTCGTTTGTTAACCCAGCTATATGTAATACTTTGACACGAAGATTACTTTGAATTTGTTGTAGTAAAAGTAATCTTGCATTTTTGCCGATTTCTCTAATAACTTAGAAAGCACCGACTACTTTTTATAAAAATTGGTTTATACATATTTTTGTTGGTTTGTTTATTTATTAGTTAAAATTACAAAATCAATGAAATTGTCAGGATTAATGAGAGAAATTTTTAGGTTTGACAAGACAGTATTCAATACTGTTGCTTAATGTTCTCGATGAATTGATAATGATAAATTTTACTAGAATATGGTTCTAGCCATTTCATGAGCTGTGAATTGGCCTGTAAATAGATGAAAGTACAATATTAGGCTAATACTGCGGGATTAGCTGCCAATACTGCGGGATTGGGGTTTTATTGTGGTTAAAATATTGTACTACCCTTGTCGGTCGTGTTCTGACAAGCTTTTATTATTTAGAATCTATATTCGCCCCAGGGTCATGATTCTCGATTCGAGATGCCAAAATGCAGGGAGGCCGGTTCTTGTTGCAGGAGGGGGTTGTGGCTCTGCCGAACTACAGGGGTACACTTATTGCAAGGTATCCAATACTAAAACGTAGGGAGGTTAATTTCTTGCTGCGGGAGGCTGTAGGGACTGGGGCTGCAACTCGACGGGTTTCATGATTTCTGTTGACAGCACCAGTAGTCTGCTTTAGTATTAAGACACATTTTTCATGGATTTTATGCATATTTCTCACTCTTTTCTTTTGTCTGTTTAGTATGGACGTTTTGGACAAGTATGTGTACTTGAAGTTGATGATCTCTGGACAGCGAGACTGGTAGCAAATATATACAAGATGAAGTGCAAGAGTAACACTTTGTTCTAAAAAGGAATCAACGCACAATTGTTCAAGATTGGAGGAGCCTTGCAGTCTTCGGCACGTCAGTGATTCATGGAGGATGGTCGTCGTGTTCGACTTGTGTGATTAATTATGTGTAAAATATGTGATGGCATGTGAAGTGATGATGTGAAATCAGTCAAAAAATATTGTGAATATTTATGTAAAAGTGTTCTGAAATATTTTGAATTCAGATGTTCCTTATGTTGTGCAATGATCAAACGCCTTGTATTCCATGATGATTCCATCCAGATGAAGCAGTGAAACCAGTGAACATTTATCTTATTAACTATTAATTGAAAGTATTGAATACATTTTTATTTCAATGTGACTTTAAAGTGAAGAAAATTGAAATGTTAAACTATTGCTCATATACTTCCAGAATAATTTTGAAATTGACCTACACATTTTACCCTCAATATCTTTTTAAGATATTTCGGTTTTGAGGTGGGGGAGTGTGGTAGGATTGGATTTTACATAGTAAGTAAATAACGATAATTCTTATTGGTTACGATCGTTTGTTTTACATTCGGAAACTTTCTAGCTTTATACAGTGATTTGGGTAACGTCCTTGTATGGGTTATACATAGAATTCAGATTTTGATTGGATAAGAGAGACACACCTTCAGACCACGGTGTATTTAAAGTCCAGCATTTCACGTTTACTTCAGTTGGTCTGGAACCTTCTCAAAGGTTCGTACCAGCTCACTTTTTGATTAGAGGGGTGGATCCCGGTCCCTGTCTCTGTCTCGTTCACCATAATCCTTTTTGTTTTCCTTTCTTTTTTACGTCCATTTTCCAGTTCCTTATTTCTATTTTTGGTAAACCGGTTAGGTTAGGCATAGTAGATTTTTCGTGCAGGGGTGGGTCACTTTCACTCGGACTTAGCATTGGGTAGGACAGGCTCTGGACTTCGTACATTTGTTAGGTAGGCACTTATTTTTATTGAGGCCCATAAGTATAAGGTCGTTACATGTAGTACATTAGTTTTCGTTGTAAATATATAAATGTAGATATTTTTGTGCTGTTAAATACAATTGTTGCCATAATAAATACTTTTTAATTTGCAAACTCTTGTTATTAAAATTCTTGGGTTAGTAAGTCACTTTCGTGACTATTTGAAAATCAAGAGATTTATTGGTTAGTTAGAATTGTAATAAAATGCGAAGTACTATTATTAATAAAGAAAGTGTGTGATATTAAAGAGGTATTTTCATACGGTCATTTTCGCTACACTGGTATCGTGGAATTTCCTAAATTGCATTGATTCCATGTAGCGAATTCCGGTTACATTGGTGCCGTGAGTGGTACCTTGGTTTGAGGGTAAAACCAAATCCTGTCACAATATATTGTTTGCTTATTTTCTGCAAAATTATAGGTCTGGATTGTTTTTCGGTCAAATTATTGCAGAGTATTGTATTATTGTTAATATCTACAAATATGTTAAAAGTATAATTAACGTATTTTATGTATATGTATTATTACGGAATTCTGTTAAATAAAACGGGGAAGAATGTGGTGAAATTGCTTTGTTAACGTATCGCTACATTCTCCCAACTTAAATGACCTCTGACCCTGGTCTCTCCATATACTGGGTATGTCACGTGATACCCCGTTATACCAATACTGAAGCTTCAGTCCTGGTCCTGATGCCTTAGTGTGAACACTACTCTTTTACCTGATGCCTTCATACTCGTTTGTATTTCGATGTGTACCTGGACTCATTCCCATATTACCATTTACCTTGTTTGCTGTCGCCTGATTAAGGTAAGGCGCCAGCCTCATTTATTCTGATATAATTGAGTTTATTGTCTTAACTAACTCGGTTACACGACACTTTTATATATTTAGTATTTGTTTTTATATATCTTAATGGGCTTCCGTGGTCTCTGATCAAAAGGTACATTTTTCCCCTGAAGTCTAGTTAGTCTACTCAGCCTCAAACTGGGTAAGGGACAAAAGAACAATGTTACTAAGCTTGGGAAATAATATACAAGACTGAGAGAAAAGAGTGGACATGAAGTTAAAATTCATTGCAAACCCCTTTTACAGACGCTTTTCTCACTGGATGGTCCTTTATGAGCAAGCAATCTAAGGGATGAATCCTGGTAATATATTTCCTATCTTGATAAAATTTCTCAGAATATTTAAAGTACGACTTAATAACTAGCTTCTTTTTTCACAATTGTGAACTCGTTCTAATACTAGTTCGTAGTCTCGAAACAACCTTTCATCAGCTTAACTGAGCCGAAGGCTTTTCCTGATCACATTTTGGAAGAGGAAGGAGACCTTGATGTGCATGTACTGTAAATTCCGCACCGAGATCACGAAGCTGTATAAGGAAGAAGAAACTGACATGAGAGGATCTTTTAGAGCCAAACCAACCATTACCCTATGGACAGCTCTGATTGACACCCTGGGTGACTTCGATTCGTACCCGAGTACGTACTCTAGTCAGGGGCGTAGCTACGTTAGGCTCGAGTAGGCACGTGCCTACACATTGTCACTAAAAAAAAAAAAAAAAAAAAAAGCCCATAAATTTTTGCAAAAAATAATTTAGGCCCAATGTTCATACATACAGGTTTTAAAATCGGATATAAAATTATTATTCGTCTGACCTTTTCTTTTTATAATGTTCCTACATGACATTAAGGTGCTTGTCGTAATAGAGAATTAGTACATACACGTCAAGCGTTTAATTGATTATTTAAGTCATGGATAAGTTTATCACCCGGAAAAATTTAAATTCAGTGTGTAGACCAAAATCTGTATCTAATGACAGCAACAGTGCCATAAATAACAGTGATGTGCCTACCTATCCAGATCTTGGTAAAATTATTCCCGAGTCAAAACACCAAATTTCAGATCACTGCAAAGTGGAAATTCTCAAATCTAAATGGCATCAGCATGACTTTGAATTTCCGTCAAGGTTAGTACATACTACAATATGAACACATGAAGAAACCTTACAGTCTTCTAAAATTTGTGAAATATGCTGATGGTGCCGACACCGTGCGAGCGGAGTACTTGTTATTTAAGGCCTAAGGGCCTATAAAGATCAGGCGCGGATCCAAGATTTTTTTTTCCGGGGGGGGGGGGTCCAATTCTGTCCAAAAAATTCTACCCTAGACCTTTTCCTCTCCACAACTCATTTAATGAAATAAAAGATGGTCATCCCAAACCCCAAATTCTCAAAATATTAATTCGGGGGGGGGGGGGGGGGGGGGGGGGGGGGGGGGGGCTAGTACTTTTTCAAAGGACAGTAACTCTTTCCAAAATTCTCAAAATCCTAATCGGAGGGTGGGGGTGGGGGTGTGAGAGAGAGAGAGTTTTTGCTACTCGCTACGTCAATTACATACCCCTCTTCCTTCCACCTTTTACCAATATATTCCGGGGTGGCAAACGAATAATTTTTTGTAATCCACAAATTCCAGTGGGGGGGGGGGGTCAGAGGTCATTTTTTAGTTACTCTACATTCTCTATTTTGCTATTCCGCAAATTCCAGGGGGGGCCCCTCAACCCCCCCCCCTTTAGATCCGCGCCTGAACATGTTAACGCATTCATTTAGGGGTGGTGCATGCTGACGTAGGCCTAACATCGTATTTCATTTGAAATTGAACCAAAACGGGCTAACCTTAGACTATAACTTTACAACTGTTTTAGATATAAAATAGCGACGTTAACAATGTGTTAATGACAAGATTCAAAATATCCTATAGATCTAGTACGTACAGGGTTCAATTTTAACAAATATAATTCTTGTAATGTTTACTACTAGGCCTAAAATAAAATATCGTTTGTTTCCCCTTACCCACCGACCCACCAAAATCGCCGCGACTCAAAAAATTTTATTGCCTCATCTGAGGAAAAAATATTTTTTAAATGATTTCATTCCTATCATACCTGAACTCGGTGGATGTGTCTAATATATTTGCTATTAAACATTGATAAACAAATTTAAACTTAATCAAAAAATTACAAATGATTGAACTTTATTGTCTGATATCTAATAATTGTTGTTGGAAAAAAAATAAAATATTTTTCCTACCTACCGACCCTTAGGTCACAATGCTGAGTCGGAAAGGGGAAACAAACAATATTCTAATTTAGGCCTTATGATAATATATTTATGGGATTCAACATACCTTTCTTTGCATATACGTAAATACTAATAAAAGGTATGTTGAATCCCATTAATCTAATTAAACTTTATCTAATTATGTGCGAGCTCTCTGTGACAGTCCGTGTTGCTTTGAACACAATATTTGCTGCTTTAGCTTCGTACCTAAATATCAGTAAACAATGAATTTATTTACCAAGATCATTGTTCAGATACACATCTACAAACTATAAGAAAGTAGAAAATTATTTTCATTCTAAATATTACCTTTGATCTTTGATATTTAGTCCTCAGACACTTGTGACATGGATCAAGACCCCCACCCCCTATTCCCACCTTATTAAGGTAAAAACTCATATACATGTGTCCTTCTAGCATGAATTACATTGACAGGGTTGCATAGTACTTTACATTGGTTTTCCTTTATTATGTTATCATTTGAATTGTAGATATTTGTACATAAAGCAGTCATATAAAAACAAGTCACACATCAAATTATCAATTTCATCATTTATTTATATTGATATTGGATAGACACATTTAATTTTTCTTGTACTTGCAATATAGATTTAAATCAACCACCCCTTTTTTTGTCTTTGTCAAATTTGGTTTAAAAAATGTTGATAAGATTTGCTGATTACATAACTTTAATAATCCATGTCAGAGACAATAAATAATTTTTTGGGGCTTAAATACAAAAAAAGTCAATCCCAGATTTAAAAAAAAAGAAATAAAAAAAACAAAAAAAGAAGAAATGAAATTAGCTGATTAGAGGAGGGATGGAATATTGATCCAAGTCCCAAGTAGTCCGAACGTAAAATAATAAGCATTGTTGGTGGTTTGCACAAAGAAAATTGAGAGTTGGATGAGTGTACCTGAATGCTGGCTATATTTAAATTTTACAGGTCCTTTGGTACCAAATCTCGGCGATTCCAACCATCTTGGTTGAAAGACCATCATTGGATGCGCTATTCTATTTCCACCGACTCTGTGTTTTGTGCGTACTGTTTCTTATTTGGCAATGCTGATTCGAAAGAAAAATCGTTCTTATCCAGTCCAATGACAGACTGGAAAAATCTGCTATCACTTGCGCGGCGCCATGAAAATTTAGCATTTCATAAGGGTTGTGTAACGGCGGGGGAAGAATTTGTACGAGTAAGTGAAGGGAAGGGAGATACCGTTGTGAGCATGCTATCATCAAGCCACAAAAAACATACTGAGAGAAATAGACATATACTTAAGACAATTATCGAAGTGCTATTACTATGTGGTAGGCAGAACATCCCTATAAGGGGACACACTGAAGATAAGAGTAACTTCATTGCCATCCTTTCTGAATTTGCCAAGAGAGACCCCGTCTTAAGCGACCACCTTGCCACGCGTCACGCGTCACGCTCTACCTACTTATCCCCTGATATCCAAAATGAACTAATCAATCTGCTTGGAAACCAGGTGCGCAAAAACATTGTGGATTCTTGCAGGAATTCTAAGTTTTTGGGCATTATTGCTGACGAATGTACCGATTCCTCTACAAAAGAACAGATGTCTTTGTGCATTAGGTTTCTTGATAGTATCGATGGTTGTCTTGAGATACGAGAAGAGTTTGTTGGCTTTAAATATGCAGAGAGTGTGAAAGGTATGGCAGTTTCCAATATCATCATTGATTTTCTTGCTGAATTGAACCTGAATATTCAGAATCTACGAGCTCAGTGCTACGATGGAGCTGCTAACATGTCGGGGAAATACAGTGGCGTCCAGGCCAGGATACTTCAAGTTGTTCCCGAGGCTTCTTATGTTCACTGCAAAGCACACTCGCTGAATCTTGCATTGATACACAGCAGCAAGGTTATGTGCATTCGAAACATGATGTCAACAGTGCAGGATGTGGCATTTTGTTTTGATTATTCTGCAAAGCGTTTGAAAGCATTCTCCGACGAACTGGCTGAAAACGATGACGTACAGGAGCAGATGGACCGACGAACAAAACTCAGAACACTGTGCGAAACGCGTTGGTCAAGTCGAGCAGATTCACTGTTCACCTTCCGCTCAGCTTTCCCCGTGGTCGTTGCTGCCCTCCAATCACTTGAAGATGCTAAAGATGAGAAGGCATCGCAATACTTAGCTGCTATTTTGAGATTTGAATTTATCATTGCACTAGTTGTAGCGGAACACGTTTTGAGCTCTACAGTAGCCTTAACAAACTATCTTCAAAAAAAGGACATAGACCTTTTAGAAGCAGTAACAGAGGCCAAAGTCGTTATCAGGAGATTAACTGATGAAAGAAACGACATTAGTGTTTGGGATGCATTGTATGGCAGGGCAACTGAAATAGCTGCAGAGCATGACTTGCAGCCATGCGTTCCAAGAAGAGCAGGACGTCAACAACACAGAGAAAATCATCCCCTAAACAACCCGTCGGATTACTGGAGAGTTTCGTTGTATCTCGTCTTTTTAGATCACCTGGTAAACGAAATATCTAGTCGAGTAACAAAGAACGAAGAGAGATTTTTAATTTCGTATTTGCTACCAGCCAAACTGCAAGACCTTACAGCGGATGTTACAGATCGTCTGTACAACGCCTATAAGTCAGACCTCACTAGCAAAGTAGAGTTTGTGGATGAAATAACAAGATGGAGGATTAGATGGAATCTTGCTGGTACCGATACAGGACCGAATAAAATCATCGATCTCCTGAATAAAACCAACAAAGACATTTATCCTGGCATTTTCTGCGTTCTGTCCATTTTCTTGACCATGCCAGTATCCTCGGCCTCTAGTGAGCGTTCGTTTAGTGCGATGCGTAGAGTTAAAAATTATTTGAGAACAACTATGGGAGACGAAAGGATGTCCAATCTTTCTCTGTTGCATGTACAACGTCATATGCCAGTTGACATTGATGCTGTAATTGACAATTTTGTTGCTGTGAAAAACAGAAAAATCAATTTCATTTGAAGGAGAATTTGAATTTTAAAGCAATAAAAAATGATAAAATTTTGTGGATAATCTTTTTAAAATCTTACACTAAATCCTATCAATTTCATATTACATGCACAAGTCATTTTTAATACAACACGTAATACCACATGTCATGACTATGCGTGCAAAATCTGGTACAAAAATTCTTTAAAATTACATCATTTTAAAGAAATTTAATGTCTATTTCAATATTTTTGATGCTCAGAGTAGTGCAAATGAGTCCTAATATTTCAAAAATTTCTCGGGGGTGACCCCCCGAACCCCCCCAGCGGGAGGGGGCGACCCCCTCCCGCACCTACCCCCCCCTCGGCGCTTCGCGCCTCGGTGAAACCTTCGGTTTCATTCTTCGGCCTACACGTTACAATAGTCCTAGCTACGCCCCTGCTAGTGACTAGAGTTTCAATCGAACGACTGTAGTTACTACTCATATTACGTCATATGACCTTATGAACTCTACGCAAGCTAACCCAGCCATGCTGTAGGATTACTGGAGTTTCAAAATGGCGGAACAAATAGAAAAAACTGAACTGTAAGAATTATTTTTTACAATATATTATGTTTAGCAGCGGTACTCCGTGAAGGCAAACTTTGAAACACACTTTATACATGAAGCTTTATAATATATATGCATATATGTTTATTTGATTAGATTTTTCAGGCTCATTGCCCAGTTACATTTTTTTGAAATGATTTGCGATTTAATTTTTTTGTTGTCCACGGTCCAGATGCTTGAGGACAAACCCCGATGCTTGAGGACAGACCCCCTCCCGGAATGTAGACCCCATCAACTTTTTTTTACATAAATTATCATGATTATATACATAGATGACATATTTGTGATATGATCTTTTCTATCAATTCGGAAAATGTGCTTAAACTTTTTATAAAAAATTCTACCCCCATCCTCGCTCTATACATATATATCGTTGGTATAGATTTTATCACAAACATGTCATTCAATCATGATTGAAATATGATTTATGAGAAAAAAAAGTTGAAAAGGCCCAGGGGTCTATATTGGTGGGGGGTTCCTGTCCTCAAACACTTGTGATGTTGTATGGGCAGAATATTTGTTAAATATCAAATGTTGCATGTTATTATGCAGTGTTTGAAACTCACTGTAAATTCAGTTAGACATGTCAGCCCTTCAAGAAATCTACTAGAAATTAGTTGTCTTTGATAAATTTGTTTTCTGCGATGATTTGAACAGGGGGTCAGATCATCTAAACTTCTATCTTGAATCTATAGGCTGCCAAATTCACCCTTTGTGCTTTTAATACTTTATTTCCTACCAATACCATTAGTTTATTTGGGAGAGATTAATCAAACTAATGAATTTTTAATAAATGGGAAATTTGAACGAGTCCACTTGGGCGTCAATCCATCCAAATCTATTGGCCCGCGTCAAAATTTGTACGTCTTGGGCGGACGGGTGCATGATTATTACAAACACTGAATTATGTATGAAAAAAATGTCATATATTGATATACAATACTTAAGAATAAATAATACAAATGAATTTATAATTTAAGGTTGCTTTAAGTGATGTTTTTTGTCATAAAATTTACAGGGTCAACATCTGTGTCCAGAAAGGCGAGAGGAAGTATGAAATTGGAATATCAAAAGATATATATATCATGTTACAAAGTCCAAATTGTGGTAATTTTGCTTAGATTTTTATTTTGTGGTAAGATGAGAGAAATTTTAATTTTATGCAGGAGATAAATTGATAAGTGATAAATATATTTTATTCACTGGCATTATGATAAGTTTCAAAAAAAATTATGAGAATTTGACCAGGTTATACTTTTTATAATAAAAGAAAGACCTTGAATTGATTGATATATAATTATTTCATTTTCTCTTTGAATTTTAGACCCAGCTGTAAGGAGTTCTATACTGAAAACTGCTTACGACACGGCGGCGAATGCAGCAAATGCAGCAGCTACCGGTACTCCTGCACCAATCTCTGATGAGGTTGCCCCCTCAATGTGCCGAAAAGGTAGTAAATAAATGTTGTAAAAAATACTATGGACACAATGTTAATACATTAGAAATGAAAGAATATCATGATAAAGAAATTGAGAAACTGTTTATGAATATTGTGCCACAATCCCCCTCTTCTGATCTTTCAAACAGTTCTGAAGCAGAAGAAAGTTTTGACAGTGAAGGATTTTCAGATAATGAACGCTTTGATTTATCTACAAAATGTTTCACCCCTTCAACAGATTGTTCAGAAAATGAGATATCTCATAACGAGATACAGGTTTCCGATTCAAATGTTATGCCAATTAGGGAATTCCACTCGTTGGTTTGTAATAAGCTAGGAAAAAATTATATCTGCAGGTTCACATATGGAAAGAAAAGGAGGAAAAGGACCTCATACAAATAAGATTAGGTATGGACGAACAGTTTCAGGATGTGAAGAACCATGATGTTCTTTGGGGCCAAATTACAAAGAAATTAAATGCACACAACATATTTATAAGTGTGCTTCAAGTAAAAAATAAATGGAAAAACTTGAAAAAAACCTACAAAAAGGTGATTGATGAAAACAATAAAACAGGAAACAAAGCAACTACTTGGAAATTTTATGATGATTTCAATGATGTTTTCGGCAACAGAGCATCTACTCAAGCCCAGGTAACATACGACAGTTCTGCAAAAAGAAAACTGGTGAAGTTGGGTAATACTGATGATGATGATGATGATAGCATTATCGATCCAAAGTCAAATTCGAAACCAAAAAAAATCAAACCTGAAAAAAACATAACAAATGCAGCAAAGGCCATAGAAAAATTAACTCAGCAGGGAGAGGAAATGCTTCAACAGATGAAGTCGCAACATGATGCCAAAATGGATCGTTTTGATCGACTTTTGAATCTTATGGAGAAAAAAAACTAATGTGAAATTAGTACTGAAAACAAAAAGTATGCATTGCTTATAAGGCCAAAATTAAAATAGTCTCGTTTCCTGCTACCTAACCTACCCTATTTTTTTGCACCTGACCTTAAAGTTTTTTAGCTTTTGTGGGGAAAAAAATGGAAAATGCAGGAATTTTATGTTCCAAAAGTTAAAAAAAAAAATATTCAAATTGTATTTCATGAAATATATGTTTAAAATATGGACTTTCATAAAATTCAACTTGAGTTATGCATCAAAAGACATAGAATTACATTTTAAAAGATAATAATGACCTAGCTTTGACATGTTTAATTTGGTTTAAAGTTTTGTAGTAGTTCATATTCCCAAAATACCGTTGGAAAAATAAAATAAAATAATTTTCCTAACTACCTACCCCATTTTTTTTAAGGCTGGTAGCAGGAAACAAGACTATTATTTTTTTGGCCTAATGTAACAAATGTTTGAATTACTTTATATTAGATTATCAAAGTTAAGCTGCCAAAAAAGTTAAATTTTTCATTCAATTTTTTCCAAAGTACAATTTTTTTTAACAAATAAATGGTGTATGCATTATTTGCAGTTTATTAATGAAATGTTAAAATATGATGCATCTTTTTTTTCATTTGAAGGGATTTCAATTTTCAGACTATTTTAAAAGAAGACTATAAAAATGTAATAAGATGTACTAAGTACTAAGATGTAATAAGATGGGAATCTAAAAAAAAAATTAAGAAATATTTTTATTCATTGTATCAATATCTTTTCAATTTATTGAGTTGATAGTGGAGACTGCAGACTGTACAGTTGGTCTTTTACATTTTAATTTTATACTCGAGACCTCTATGGCAGATGCCAGATTTTGAGGTCTTGATATGTTGATGTTTAATAGCTACTCTTAAAGTGACTGTTTTCTTGTTACATATTAATTTTATTATTTTTAAACTCTAGTCAAATAACTCAGGTGCCATGTTTAGTTTGCTTTTATTTCTATGTTGAAAATTTGTTATCATATTCAAAATAAACTGAAGAAAAAAGACTGAAGAGTTAATTTTAATCAAAGTCAGATGTAAATTTTATCAAGGAAGTCTAGCCATAATGGCTAGCCTTCTGTTTATGCCGTTTGGGTCATTTCTGAAAATGTTTGGGTAATTGTTTGGATGTCCAATGTCATCTCCTTCAATGAAGTCATCAACATCATCCTCATGAAGTATGCAAAGATTGTGCAAAGTGCATCCAGATACAATTAAGGACACTATATCCTCAGGTTTATGAAAGGGTATTTCACGCAATGTTCTAAACATTCCTTTCAGATGCCCTATGCATCTTTCAATAGATTGTCTGGCAGAAGACAAGATCCGATTGAATCGTCTTTGGTTTGCACCAAGCCGGCCATTGTCCCTGAATGGGGTAATAAGCCACCCTTTCAGTGGGTAGGCACTATCAGCAAGGATAATTTTGTTTCTGTCTAATAAATTTCCAGCTTCAGCTTGTGTGAATAATTCAGAATTTCTCAGAACCCTGGCATCGTGTGTGCTACCCGGCCAGCCTGTGTAAATGTTACGAATCAGAAGAGTATCATCACACACAACCTAAAATTAATCCCAAAAAAATTATAAATTTTCAGCATTCAGAAGTAATAAAAATCTTGCACAAATTAAAAAAGCTTGTTGGACAACATGCAACGTTTTGATTTATTAAGAAAAATTAAAGTCTGATACAGCACCTGGAGCTGCATTGATGGAAATGATTTTCTGTTGATGTAGTCAGGATCGCCGCCAGGGCCTGATGAAAGTCGAATATGAGTCCCGTCTAAAAAGCCCACTGTGTCTGGTATAGTGTTTTTCAATTGAATCCTTCCTGGTATGGTCTGCTGTTCCATAAAAGTGGGCCACTGAATTATCTGTAAACGTATTCAAATTTGGCACTATTATTTGTTTGATTTAAACATCTTCTTGTAGAATCTAACTTAGTATTGGTTATTAAGGTCAAGATCTAGTAAATGCTCTTAGACTGACTTTTTGGTGCTAGATCCATTATGACGTCATAATCACTTTCAACTTTCTTTTTCCCGTACTTTACGGCTCTAATAGAATTATGTAGAAAATAAAGTATTTTCATGGAATTTAATTTGAAATCACATGAAAAGTAGTCCGGATACCTATATTAAATTTAACATTTTTTAAAAGAAGAGACCAAGAACATACAAATTACCGTTTTCTGAAAGACTGTAGGCAATCTGGATACATTTTGTTGTGTGCTATGCAAAAAAACTCCCATATTCATGTCTAATTTTCTTAATTTTTCATTGAAAATGACAGTTTAAAATATGGTTTTTCATCTTATTTTCCTACAAATTATGCCCCGAAACACCTTTTTTGACCAAGCTAAAGTTATAAGGCATCATTAAAGGAATTCATTTCTTGAATTTGATAAATCTGTAGGCACCCTTTGTTTACTAGATCTTGACCTTAAATATAAACTGATGTTTAAATTTACTTGCCAGGTTTTTTACGTTTTTTAATTGTCTAAAATGATTATCAAATTTTACAAATTCATGGAAAGAAATTAAAGTCTAATGTTTGATGCATATTATAAAAAGAAAAAATATGAATGCCACACATGTAGGCTACATGTACAGTGTATATAGTTATGTACTTACGCTGCCCAGACATTCATTTATTGTACTGCTGACTTTTCTTATTGTCTTATGAACAGTGGCCATGCCAACATCAAAGTAAAGGCTTACTTCCCTCATGGATTCCTGATTTGCTATATAGCTCAAAAAAATTAGAAGCTGCTTACAGGGCGGTGTCTCTGCAATCCCACCGCCATGATCAACTGTCACCAAACGTGGTGAAATGCGCGCTAGAATTTCTTCAAACATACCTTTACTTATACGAAAATGAAGCTTAAAGTCTTCGTTTGTAAAATGTGGAATTGTTTCTTCAGAGAAACCACCAAGTCTAGGCAAATGTTTTCTCCTTAAAATAGCAGAGAACCGCATAAGAATTTGGCATACAACTGAATGTCTAAGAATCAAAAAATGCGCAAATTCGTCACTTTCATCGATAAAATTATCGTAAATAGCAAACATGTACGCCATGTTTTCGCTACCCTTCAAACGCACATGAGTTCGCTTGAAAACCACGTGTTGGTGTAAACATCCGGTCATGTGACGTCAACCAAGAGTTAATACTCGGGTTCGAATCGAAGTAGCCCCCTGTTAAAAGAACTTCACTACAGGAAGTGTTCCTGACCCTCAACTGCCCAGCACCATCCTACAGTGGTTTGCAGTACAGTGCTAACAAGGTAGGACCCAAGATTGTAAACATGGTCAAAGAAGATCTAGAAAGGCAAAGAACTCACCTCAAAAATGTACTAGAGAACTACGGATTACTACCTAAAACTCCTATTCCTGTGGAAGTTGACAGACGCTACAACAATCTACTGGCCGAGAGACAGGAACCCATTTCAACCTGCAATACAAAGTACATATACTATTTTAAGTAATGTTACACCAAGCAAATAAAAAAAAAATATTGGAGTGGTCACAAAAAACAAACTCTGTCATAAGCGGAGCCAAGTCTCCGGATCATCCCGGGATGTGTACTGCCACCTTAATGATTGACAAGCCCATTGGTAGGGAGGACTTGGCCACAGAGGAAATCTGCCGTGAGTTCCTAAGTGACCCAGGGCCTACTTACATTGGCCAGATCCCCACTGATGGAGACAGTGCAGCCTACCGTGGAGAGCAAAAGGCCATGAAAGAGCATGGGCAGACCGCGGAGCTTAACGGGATACTCGTCCAGTCTCAAAAAACAAAAAAACAATTGCATGATGGTACAAAGTTTAGTCAAAGATTTTTTCCAGGTAGAATCACGGCAGACAAATAAGCTCTGCCGACCGAGCTTCCGTGAACGGTCGCTGTGAATTAGATGCAATTAATCACATAAATGTATTGGCAGTTTATCTAATGTTCTCAATGCCTTTCAAATCTATCAGGTTTTCCCCCATTGATTTAGAATGTAGGAATAAACTATATGCAAATGTCGAAGGTTGAGAGCTTCAACATTGTTGTAGTTATATTTATTACAGAAACAAGTACATGTACATAAACATACAAAGTTTATGAGCGCTCTCAACAGCATGTTATTATGTATGTGAGGCACATGATCGCACACAGCAGGTCGATCAAATTCACAAAAGTTACCCGTGGATGCATACACAGAATGGCGTTTTCTTCTTACGGCTACACACAAACGATTGACGTCATACACAGCAGAGATACAGCACGGGAATATATACACGGGTTCAACACAGGATACATATAAAGAATTGAACTGTAACATTATAAGAATGAATGTCAGAGGTTTTTCATCAAAATGTTAAAAATGCAGAGATGTATTTTAATGGGAAAGTTTCTTTTATATTTTTCATACATCCCTCTTTCGTCTTCGATATCCTTGATGCAGGAAGCAGGGCACAACAGGGTAGATTCCTCATCCAGAGAATGGGTCTCCTGAATTATGTGTATGCTCAAATTGTAGAGGTATGACCAGTGCACGATGTTTTTTTGATATTGTCGACATTGCTGTAAAAATACCAGTCCTCATAATATTAAAACATATTCAACATGACAATAATGCGTTTGTTAATCTCTGTATATATAACATTGTTTAGTAATAATACAATATAACATCAACATCTTGTTAACATTGCCTTCCCCTTTGCTGTTGTTTACATCGTTCACATGTCGACATCGCAATGTTGGTCTATATCGAGTCGACATCATGTCAACATTGCCTTTTTAAAAATCTTGTTTACATTGTTTTGATCATTGACATCGCTATGTTGGTCGTTTTTTGATTTGATGTTATGTGCACATTGCATTCTTATTATTTGTTTTTGTTTAGATACATGTATTTAGTAGCTGTGTTGGTTTATTTAAAGTCGCCAACATGTCAACATTAAGTTTCCATTTTTGTCTATTTATCTTGGTGAAATCATTGACAACGCATTTAACGCATAAAATTAAGCTGACTTCGTATTAATAAGGCAAAATATTCTGATTACTTTTTGCACATCATCACCAGGGCGATATCCGACTCTTATGAGTCCACATCAAGTGTACATTAAGTATGAAGTATGTCTTTTCCATTATGAATATGAACTAACAACTGATTTGTAAGAGGAATATAAGTATACAGAAGGATGACATGAGTAAATATTAAAGGGAAGATATTATAATTTCATTGTTTTGTATTACTTGAGTTGAATAAAATTTATATATCAGTATGAAAGCAATGGCATTATGGCCATTCAAGTGGTTATGCAAAATCTGACAACATGAAATCAGTATAGAACAATTATTCAATCATGATCAGAGTTTTCATATATTGCACGATGGTGCATTCTTGGTGTTAGAAAGAGCCTCCCCGTATACAATGCCTCATGTCTATTCCAACCTTGGAAAGCGTGTTTGTCATCTGTACGGTACTTTCAAGTGACATGTCTTGGGTGGGTTTTTTTAAATAAAAGTGAAAATCAGTCGCCCCGCATCTTGCGGCTTTTTAGCTCACCTGAGCCGAAGGCTCAAGTGAGCTTTTCTGATCATATTTTGTCCGTCCGTCTGTCTGTCCGTCTGTAAACTTTTCACATTTTCGACTTCTTCTGAAGAACCACTGGGCAAATTTTGACCAAACTTGGAACAAAGCATCCTTGGGTGAAGGGGAATTTAAATTGTGAAAATGAAGGGCCAAGTCCCCTCACAAAGGGAGATAATAAAGAAAAGACAAAAATTGGGTGGGGTCATTAAAAAATCTTCTCAAGAACCACTGGGCCAGAAAAGCTGAAACTTATGTGGAAGCATCCTAGGGTAGTGTAGATTCTAAATTGTTCAGATCATGACCCCCAGGGGAAAGGCGGGGCCACAATGGGGAATCAAAGTTTAACATAGATATATATAGGAAAAATCTTTGAAAATCTTCTTCTCAAGAACAACTAGACCAGTAAAGCTGAAACTTATGTGGAAGCATCCTGGAATAGTGTAGATTCTAAATTGTTCAAATCATGACCCCCGGGGGAAGGGCGGGACCACAATGGGGAATCAAAGTTTTACATAGAAATATATAGGAAAAATCTTTGAAAATCTTCTCCTCAAGAACCACTGGGCAAGAAAAGCTGAAACTTATGTAAAAGCATCCTAGGGTAGTGTAGATTTTAAATTGAACAAATCATGACCCCCAGGGGAAGGGCGGGACCACAATGGGGAATCAAAGTTTTACATAGAAATATATAGGAAAAATCTTTGAAAATCTTCTCAAGAACCACTGGACCAGTAAAGCTGAAACTTATGTGGAAGCATCCTAGGGTAATGTAGATTCTAAATTGTTCAAATCCTGACCCCCAGGGGAAGGGTGGGGCCACATTGGGGAATCAAAGTTTTACATAGAAGTACTGAGTATATAGGAAAAATCTTTGAAAATCTTCTGAAGAACCACTGGGCCAGAAAAACTGAAACTTATGTGCACATTGAAGGATCATGGGGTAGTGTAGATTTCAAAATGTCTAAATTATGATCAGTGTAGGGTGGGGATGCATTATGTATTACAAGGGGGGAATCTGGTAAAGAACAGAATGGTCAAAGCTTTTCAGGTGAGGGATGTGGCCCATGGGCCTCTTGTTATGTTTTGTTTCGCCAAGTCCTTGCTCGCACAAAGATTTCATTTCGTCTTTCACCTTCTCAGCAGTATTTCTCGTGCTCCTTCTTATGTCGTTGCATGGCACGGATGGTCCTGGGTAAAGAAGGATCTTTCTTGTTAGTTGTGGAATGATATTGCAAAACTGCTCAAGGACTCCCGCAGCTGTATATCCATGCAAACAGATACTTTTTGTGATTCATGAAATATTTTTCAAGGTTGATGGATTTTTCTGTGCTTTGCAAATTAATAAAACAAATGTTATCATCATCAGTAGGCGAGGAGAGGCGATTCTTTACTATGTCTTGAAAATCAGACGTGATTGGCTTGTTAGACGACTCTTCAACAGATACCAAAAATTCGGCTGTATTAAGGACTGCCTGATTAATCATTGCTAGGCGCCGGGTATGTCCTTTCAGTTTTCCCAACATTCCTATTAAATAATCATACTAAGTCTCCAACTAATTTGATAAAGTGCTACAACGTATCTTGTTTCTTTGAGTTTTTAATGAACAAAGAGTTATTGGATATTCACAGGAATAGATTTTACGCACGCGGGTCTGTATTGAAAGGGGGGAGGGGTCCTGTGAAGTTTGTAGGAACGCCAAAAAGATTTGATTTATATGTACTATATTATATTTAAGAAATGAAACAATTTCTATTGCTATCGCACGTGAAATTTGACCTGTGTGAATGCCCAAAGCAATGAATAAAATTGAGAACATGACATTTGTACAGTTTTTAACGTATCAGATAATAAAATTAAGAACATGACATTTGTACAGTTTTTAACGTACCAGATATATATGTATCAGTGCTGTGGTTTTCCCGGAGATATTCCTGTTGCTCATTCTAGAACTTAACAGCCAGTTTTTGAACGTCATTGTCTTACATGTAGAATCTTTTATTTTTTGTGTGCTTGATCTACCACATAGAAAACTCTGAAAGATGATAAGAAACTTGTTTAATACACACTTCATCATGTGTGTCCAGTATGATTAATTGTTAGATATCTTGCAAATGAATTCCAGAGTGTTATACTTATGTTAATAATACTACAAAAAAAAATTACTATTATTTTATGCTAGCAAATTAAATGCATCGCAGGCATTTACGAACAAGGAAAAGGGGGGGGGGCAAATGGACCTGCCCTTCCCCTTTTTTCCCTACATTACTTTTACTTTTGGAAATTATCATGGAAAGTCTGCTGGTCCGCTCTCCCCCCTGCTCCCAACTATATAATACAGGTAATTGAAATCAGGATGATGTAGAATGAATGCAAAAATTTGGTTCTGAAAGAAGTTGTCCTACAGAGAAATTGGCCTATCTTAGGCATTTTTTAAAATTGTAAACTCTTCAAGCAAGTCAATTTTCTTTTTGAATTTTCCCTGCCCCTTCCACTACATGGCTGCATCATACTTTCTAAATGTTTAAACAATTAAAAGTGTATATGAAGACAGAAATATATGATAATGTACGTTCGTATTACCTGGCCAGACAAGGGGTATTGGGCAAGGTTTTTTCATTAACATCCGCATCTCTGAATTTCGGTCTTGGCATACAAAAGAGGAATCGGCTGTATAAACCATCGTTAGAATTGGCATTTTTTCTTTCCTCGTCAAGACATTTGCATATTTATCCAGGATATGCAATGCCACATATATTTACCACAGGCTTTTGAATGGAGTTGTTACCTGAAAAGAATTGTCTCGATATTAATATTTATTTCTTTAACGGCTATCGCATGCTCTGTTAAAAGTTGTTTGAGGTTGACAACAGACACAATTTGATAAGAAAACCCCTTCTATTGAAGACCGAAGAAATCGGGGGATATAAAGTTTGTTAATACATGTCGATGCGGTTGGAAAAGTTTGATCAGAAAATTGTATAGCTGGAGTCAGGCTATACCCTAGGACGGGCAGTACAGGACTACCTGTCACAAAGCTAATCATCATGATAGACACTTGTCCCCGTCATCCAGATGTAAAAAAAATAAATCTTTTATGTTGTTGCTGTCAAAATACTGCAATCATATTTTGCCATGCAAACAATGTGAAATAAGTGCAAGATAAAACTCGCATAATTCTAAACTCACCGTATACATATCTCGTATATCGCAGGTACGCTGCTTCTTCCCGCACCCGTGCGTTTGAGCCTTCCTCGGAAAAACGGACATTAAAAATTGACAAAAGTGTCTGAATTGTCAATCGAAACTAAAAATTGACACGTGTTTTTGGATTTAACTTTTAAATAATTTTAAGCTCTGGAAAAAATCAACATTGTTTATTTCATAGTTTCCCGCAAAAATCTTATTATTTAACGCAAAGTCATTTTTGCCATATTTATGAAATTAAGTGCACCAATTAGTGTCTCATCTTATGGACTATAAATTCAAAAAGAGCATGTGGAATAATTTGATCCGGATGATAATGAAGAGGACCAAATAAAAACTACAACAAGTTATGATGGGAATTAAATGTTTGATTAAGTTATATTTATTATAAATGATATGATTATATTTATTGTATGATATTACTTTCAGGCTTAGGATCCACATAATCAGTAGATCATTGATGAAGAATTAATCCTTCTTTATTATGTTCCCCAAACGAAGTTGGGGAACATATTGTTTTTACTCTGTTTCTTATTATTATTATTATTTTTCTTCCTGGGAAAATTTTGTCCGCGAGTGATCTTGTAAACTACACATCCGACTAAGGTAAAATGTTTTTAGGGTCAGTAGACATGTTATGTAGATTTGCCGAACAAAGGTCATTTTGCGCGCACGTGCTTGCAAGAGCGCGCACGTGCAACAGTGAAATGACCGATTTAATTGATATAGGCGTAACTTTTTTTAATTTTTGATGAAATTCTTTGAAACTCATAATGTAAGGATATATTAGTTATATAGACAAGATGACATGGTCAAAATAGCAAGATCTCACGCGCATGCACGTGCGCTGCAATCTGATTGGCTGACACTAAAGTCTCAATATCTTTCTTGTTTTTTGACGAAAGCCTTTGAAGTTTTGAACATAGCCATGCATTAGGATATCCTACAACATGATGTATAGAAATTATAATGAAAACACGTGCATGCACGTGCGCTGCAATCTGATTGGCTGAAACTTTAAATGGCTATATCTCCTTTGTTTTTAGACGAAAAGCTTTTAAATTTAAAACAAAGTCATGCATTAGAATATCCTACAATATGATATAGAGAAATTTTCATAAAATCACGCGATTGCACGTGCGCTGCAATCTGATTGGCTGAAACTTTAAATGGCTATATCTCCTTTGTTTTTTGAAGAAATGGTTTGAAATTTAAAGCATAGTTCATGCATTAGGATATCCTACAATATGGCAGAAAAAAAAATCATGAAATCACGCGATTGCACGTGTGCTGCAATCTGATTGGCTGAAACTTTTAATGGTGGCTATATCTCCTTTGTTTTTTGACGAAATGGTTTGAAATTTAAAACATAGTCATGCATTAGAATATCCTACAATATGGCATTGAAAAAATTTCATGAAATCACGCGATTGCACGTGTGCTGCAATCTGATTGGCTGAAACTTTAAATGGCTATAACTCCCTTGGTTTTCATCCAAACAGGATGGGATTTAGAACATAGATAGATATTAGGGACTCCTACAAGAAGGTATGATCATCTTGCAAATGCACACAGTTTGTCTTTTTTAATGAAGCTTATAGGGAATATGGCACCAAAAGGGAGTTGGGGAGCGTTTGGGGAACATCTGTAACGGTCTCCGTTACAATTAGCACTAGTTTACTATCAAGACTCTCAACAATAACCATATCAATATATGCTTATCAGCTTCTGATACCTGCCTCCACTAATGTCAAGTGAAATAATAACCTTTATCGTCAAACTAATTTAGGAATAGATATATAACTGGACTTTGTCCAAAATCTCTGTCCAACATTTAGAATGAAACCACTAAAACGGTGAAAAAGCTAGTGGTAATGATACCAACATTCGCATCACACTTCAAGATGATGGAGAAACTATTGATATAACCCTATGGTGGGAAATTGCAGTAGAGGATCGTAGAATTGGAAAAATTTTGAGCATATCCCACCGCCTTCTTAATGCATGGAAAGGTCGCCGGAGATTAAACTCCACATGCAACACTTTGATAGAAGTAACGCAGCTTTCTAACAATGAGTAACTTTTAACATTTCCCAAGAAAAAGTACTTCTTTTTGCTTACATTAGGAAAATTCATACAAATATTAACAAGAAATAAATTTTATGTTTTTGAAAATGTTGCAGAATTTCTGACAACAATGAAAAACGTTGTTTTGAAGTATAAAAGCTAAAACTTGTATATTTCAAAGAAAAAGTTCACGAATTTGCCAAAATCCCCGCTGTAGATGACCTTGATCTTGGAAACTACTCCGAAATCGAGCACCGAATAGATACTGGTAATGCGCCTCCCGTTTAGAGGCGGAAACTACTCCGAGATCGAGCACCGAATAGATACTGGTAATGCGCCTCCCGTTTAGAGGCGGATGAAGAGTTATTGTATCTGGCATCCCCCTCTGAGCTAATTGGTAAACAACCAGGAAGTCAACATTGAAAATTATTTTCAAGGATTTCCATATATTGATCATACTCTCTATGTTCACAGATCTAATTTCCCCCCACTTTTTAGCAGTGTCCTGCATGGAGCTCGCTGACGCTGAGTGGACATTTGCTGTCAGAAGCATTCCTCGCATCCCCTCGGTGGTCAAGCTGGTACCCATACGCCCAAGTGACATGGCAGCATTGAGCGGAGCAGCTGGTCGGGTAGATGTTACTTCCTCGTATAACTTCTGATGATGACTTTGGTAGCCACAGCTGGAGCACTGTAGAGATGATATCCAGACAAGACCCCACTTCTACTCTCGAGAGTAGTCCCAGTCCAGAGAACCCTTACAGGTTGGTTGGTTTCCTTCCAGGCTCTAGAAGCGAAATTCCACAGTTCAAATGTTTTAGTATTGTGTAAATGTAAGTTACACATTCTGGAATTCCTGGTAATTCATCAGAATAACTGTCAATAGTTTTTACCTTTTTTCCTCTTGGCCTTAAAATTATTACATCATTGTCCTTTCCCTGTGCATGACCAATTTACCGCATTGGCATACTCAACAGTAGTCTTGCTAATAATTTTTGTTTTCTCCATGATGTTGTTTTATCTTGTGTTGATCTTTCTTTTGAAAAAAAAAACAAAAGTGCTTATAACTTTAACGTTGATGTTATATATGTATTGAGTCTACATCTGTCGAGATGGTAACACCAGAAGGAATATGCTCTAATTGGTGGCCATGTAGGATATATTTAAAAAATAATATAAGTTGACAGAAATACTATGTTGAAAATGCACTAAGAATACTCACTACATAGTATGTACATTTTAGTGTTTAGTAATTTTCTTAAAGTTTAAAAATTTTATTAGTGTTAAGAGCTTTCTCAATTGTTTCCATCACATCAAATCGGTTTAAACAGATTCCAATGTCTCTGCATGGTTGCAAGAAATAATCCTTTTTTTATTAATTTTTTTAGTTACTTCACAATTTTCAAATATCTGAAACATACATTCTACAGTTTGAAAATTAATTACACTAAATAATTTCAGAGCTTGAAAACAAAGAATATTATTTTGTCTATCGATACTTATAATAGACAGAAAGACATCAAAATTCCATACTTCATTTGTGTGTATACAAAAAGCATGTCAACTAACTTTGTAAATGAATTTGTGACAAAACTAGGAAAAAGACATTGAGATCTAGACCTTTATTTTCATTGAGTGAGCAAACATTTTAGCTCACCTCAACGAAGTTGGGGGAGCTTATGTATTACCCTCGGCGCCGGTGTAGCAGGTTAAGGTTAAGTTCTTAGGAGCAGTTTTCTTTTTTAGTACTTCTATGACCTATATTGATAAGATATGCAGGGAAGGGAAGATGTTTCTAGTGTGTTTCATTGTACCAGTCAAAGATTCAGATGCTGCAATTTCAGCAAAGGAATGACCAGGTTAATTGTTTTTGGAGCAGGTAAACATTTTTGGTGCAGGTTTTTGTGTAGGTCTCATTTCCGAGTAACTATAAATTTGATTCCCTTTGGTGATAACAGTCTATTGTAAAATAGAACATGCATCAGTATGCGACATGTCAGGTAGCTTATATAGTTTCTTTTTTTTTGCTAGTGCAGTGGTTCTTGGGAATATTTTTAAATGACCCAATCGTTCACCCAAGTAAAGTTAGTGCCAAATGTGGTTGGAACGGGTTTAAAAGGTCTAGAAAAGATGTATAACATATATAATGAAGACCGCAACAAGGACAATTTACAAATTTACAAATTTTGATCAGACATATGTAATTGTGAAACACAGATGCCCCCGTATGGCATGCGAAAGGATAATTTTTATGCCCCCGTAAACGAAGTTTCGGGGGGGTATATAGTTTTTGTCGTGTCTGTCTGTCTGTCTCTCTGTTTGTCCGCAAAAACCTAAACCTTGCCCATAACTTTTGATTTAGTGAAGGTATGACTTTCATATTTCACATGTGTATTCCTTGTGACAAGATCGTTCTTTGGGTATCACAAAATTTGACCTTTTTACCTTGACCTTGGAGTTTGACACACTTTAACATGAAAATTTTACATTGGCCACATCTTTTAAACAGTATATATCAAGACATTTATACTTCACATATTATGAAGGATATGCAAATAACGAACAGTATTCAATCTCAACGTCCATTAAACAATATACAAAATAAGAGAAGAGCAAACACGGACCTCCGAAACATCAGAGGTGGGATCGGGTGCCATGGAGGAGTGAGAATCCCCTGATGACCGGTCACACCCGCCGTGTGCTCGTTGTCATGATCAGGATATAACGGAAAAAATCCGTCGTCAATTCAGAGTATAAATAATGGACTAACAATTGGTATGAAAAACGTCAGTCAGCATTTGACTCGGTGACAAATTGTATCTGTTGACAAGGTCATTGTATCGACCATAGAATTTACGAAATGATGACTTTAAACGAGACTGCTGATATTCTTGTTTCATCAACTTGCTGGTCAATAATTTACCTCGTTTAAGAAATTGTTCATGCTTAGAGCATGCTCTTGCGTATCGAATCAACTGAGATATATAAACTCCGTATGCAGGTGATGAAGGTATATTGCTGCATAAATAAGGGAAGTTTACGATAGAAAAGTTAAAGTCATCACATTTATCCTATAGCTTGGTTGTTAAATTACCATTAGTGTCTTTTTCAAGTAAAATATCCAAGTATGAAGCAGAAGTGTTGGGCTCTGTGGTATCTTTTATCTCAAGCTCACCAGGATATATCGTGTCGACGTAGGAATGAAAATTATCATTATTAATTGACAATACGTCGTCGATATATCTAAATGTCGAGTTGAAGGTCACAGCAAGATTTCTTCTTTTCACGCATAATATTTTGCGTAAATTCTGCTTCATATGAATATAAAAATAAGTCTGCTAATAACGGAGCGCAATTTGTACCCATGGGAATTCCAATAGATTGTCGGAATACCTGGTTTCCAAAAACCACATAGATATTGTCAATCACAAACTCAAGAATCTTCTTGATGTCAACTTCAGAGTACTTATGTGTGCAATCAGAATCTGTTACGAGTTTTTTGTATTTTTTGTTTAAGACCTTTCGTTCGATATCAACAACGTTGACCCCTTGAACTTGTAGATTTCCGTATTTGTGAAAAAACTTTAAACTTGGCCATTACATGATCGGTAAGGGATAGGGCTTTCATACTTTACATATGTATTCCTTGTGAGAAGTCCCTTCATTGAATACCAAGAACTTTGACCCCTTGACCATTGAGTTTGACCTACTTTGAAAAGCAAATATTGACCATAACTTTTGAAGAGTTAGGGCTAGTGCTTTCATACTTTACATATTCAATCCTTGTGACAAGATTTTTTATTTGATAACAAGAACTTTGACCTTGACCTTTGAGTTTGACCTACTTTTTAAAAAAATCACCTTGGCCATAACTTCCGAACGGTTAGGGCTAGGGCTTCCATACTTTACATGAGTATTCTATATTGCAAGACTTTTCATTGGATACCAATTACCTTTTGACATTAATCTTGGGGATTTTGGTACTTATTGAAACAACTTTGGTCTGCTTTCAAATTCCTTAATTGTTTTCCGGTGAGACTACCCTACTTTTTGTACCAATTAATGAAAGAAGGTATGGTTTTAGCTTTATTGCGCCCTAAAAATGAAATGACATCAAAAAGTTGAAACTGGCTTAGATATTAGTTAAATGTATGACTGTGATAAATCAGGAAAGAATATGGCTTGAAGGTTTACCATTTTGTAAATATGACGTCATTAATGTGAACTATTTCTCTATTTACAACAGAAAAGCCTCAAAATGGCCCATTTCAAACGTGATTTTCATTTAGAAAACAGTGTTTAAAGCCCTCGTTAATTTTTATACCCCCGCTCCGAAGGAGTGGGGGGTATACTGTTTTACCCTTGTGTGTCTGTTTGTCCGTCCGTCTGTCTGTCCGTAACAAATTTTTTGTCACAGTTATCTCAGCAACTATTCATTCCAGATGCTTGAAATTTTAACACAATCTTCTCTGAGGCATGCCATATGGTGGGATACATTTTTGTTCAAATCCGATGTCAACTTCCTGTTTATCTGTGAGTCTGTCCATTTCATGCATAACAAATTTTCGTCACAGTTTTCTCAGCAACTACTCATTACAGATGCTTGAAATTTTAATATAATCGTCTCTGAGGCATGCCATATGGTGGGATACATTTTTGTTCAAATCCGATGTCAACTTCCTGTTTGTCTGTGCGTCTGTCCATTTCATACATAACAAATTTTCGTCACAGTTTTCTCAGCAACTACTCATCGCAGATGCTTGAAATTTTAACACAATCGTCTCTGAGGCATGCCATATAGTGGGATACATTTTTGTTCAAATCCGATGTCAACTTCCTGTTTGTCTTTGCGTCTGTCCATTTCATACATAACAAATTTTCATCACAGTTTTCTCAGCAACTACTCGTTGCAGATGCTTGAAATTTTAATACAATCTTCCCTGAGGCATGCCATAGGGTGGAGTACATTTTTGGTCAAATCTAATGTCAACTTCATTTTTTGTTTTTGTGTCTGTCCGTTTCATTCATAATAATTTTTTGTCGCAGTTTTCTCATCAACTAATTATAGCAGATGCCTGAAATTTTAATACACTCTATGTTGAGGCATACCATATGGTGGGATTAATTTTGATATGAATCTGATGTCAATTTCCTGTTTGTCTGTGCATCTGTCTGTAATGGAACTTGTTTGATATGTTGTGCAAAATTCAATAACAAATCACATATCTCAATACCTTTGTGGGCGATGCCTGTGGACAATGTTTTCTGAAAGGAAATTTAATTGAAAATTGGTGTCTTCTGCAACTTTTTTAAAAAAATACGGGAAAATGCAATGTTTATGACGTCATAATTAGCATTTAAAAACACACTTCTGAGAAAAATGATTTGTATTATTTTTCTGCCTTGAATTTCAAATATTTAAAAAGCATGAGTCGCCAACTGAAACACCAGTTTCATTTTTAGCTCTACTGGTCAGAGACCAGAAGAGCTTATGCGATAGTAATGCGTCCGGCGTCCGTCCGTCTGTCTGTCTGTCCGTCTGTAAACAATTTTTCAAAACGCTACTCCTCCTACAATTTTAGATTGATTTCAGCATAACTTGGCACACAAGTAGACTACACTAAGATACATAGAATAGTGCATCGCTTTTTGATTTCGATGAACGGTGTTGCCATGGTTACTAAAAATAGAATTTTCTGTGAAATTCCTTTAAAACGCTACTCCTTCTACAGTTTTGGTCTGATTTCAATATAACTTGGCACACAAGTAGACTACACTAAGATACATAGAATAGTGCATTGATTTTTGATTTTGATGAACGGTGTTGCCATGGTTACTAAAAATAGAATTTTCTGTAAAATTCCTTAAAAACACTACTCCTTCTACAGTTTTTGTCTGATTTCAATATAACGTGGTACACAAGTAGACTACACTTAGATACATAGAAGAGTCCATCAGTTTTTGATTTCGATGAACGGTGTTGCCATGGTTACTAAAAATAGAATTTTCTGTGAAATTCCTTTAAAATGCTACTCCTTCTACAGTTTTTGTCTGATTTCAATATAACTTGGCAGACAAGTAGACTACACTAAGATACATAGAATAGTGCATCGGTTTTTGATTTCGATGAATGGTATTGCTATGGTTACTCAAAATAGAATTTTCTGTGGAATTCTTTAAAAACGCTACTCCTTCTACAGTTTTTGTCTGATTTCAAAATAAGTTGGCACACAAGTAGACTACACAAAGATACATAAAATAGTGCAATGGTTTTTGATAAGTACAAACCAGTAGAGCTACAGTCTCGACAGAGACTTCTGGTTAAGAAAATAACAGGGCAAAATTTGTATGGAAACCATACCTTCTTCTTTGCATTAAAGAAAAGTTTAATCTTTGCTATGTTGCCATACAGGGGCATCAGTGTTTCACAAAAACATCTGTTCTTTAATGCAAATCAAACATGTTGATACCCAAATTATGGCCTGGGTGGAGGTTGTTGGTTTCTAAAGAAAGGCCTAGTCACAAAGATTACAAATTTGACGTATGAGGGCCCTGACTGTTCAAAAGTTACTGCCAAGGTTAACACAAGTAAAAATTGCACATTATTTCAGTTTCAGGTATTATGAGAAATACATAAAAGTTATATTTTTGTGTTGTCACAGTAAACTTTTCCCGTATAAATTAGGTCCCGCCCCCTTTTACAAGCCTTAACAGTGCTGCGTTTTGTTATCTTCATTGCTGTTAACAGTTTTAAAAATAAGAAAATATATTGATACAATTAATAACAATAAAAATCAATCTAAAAGTAAAATAAAAATCAAATTAAATTTGATTTGTTTAATATAATGAATATATGTACTTACGATTTTGACTCCCATACAGAGAGAGATCAGTTGCTTGAAGTTAATTGTTTCTGCGTTGTACTCCCTTCAAGACTTTTAGCATGCCTTCTGACGGAATTCCATTTAATGGCTTTAACAGTCGCCCACTGATCTTCTCTTTCTTTACTTCTTTTTTTAATTTCTTTTGAAACTCCAGAAATTCATTCCAAATTTCAGTGTCCAGTTGTGCTAATTTTATTTCAAACCTGAATCGGTTGTAAAGTGTTTTTCTCTATAAAGAAAACATTGAAATATCATAGAATTGTTTATGAATATATTGAATACACCTACAGTATATTAGTAAACTCTTTGTTGGCCATAAGTACGTATCATTATTGTGCAATCAAACAAAGTGAAAGGATTAACTTACACTGACTGCTCCTACACACAGCTGTAGCCCCTCCTTCCATTTTTGAATGGTGTCCTTCTGTGCAGGGGTCTTTTTAGTAACTGTGTCCTTGACATCGGTATAGCAAGCTTTTTCGAACAGAGCATACCTAAAACAGCCAGCTCTATCTATCAGGTCAAGGTCAGTACCAAACTTTCTGACCTGGTTATGTTGGTTGGCAACATATTTGGCATCATCAGGGTTTAAATTTGTGTAGACGATTCACATTCTTTTCTCAAACAAAGATGGATTTCATGTTTTGAAGAGCCTCTCAGAAGTTATTTCATCCAATCACCTCGAGAGTACATGACTCAAAATTGTCCTCCTTTAATTTTCCATAAGCATTTACAACCATCAGCTGAAAGTAATTCCCTGGTCTTTCTTGGAATTCTTTCTCTAGTTCCTTGACGTGCTTACGATCTCGTTCTTTCAAGAGGTTGATGAAAGACGGTTGTCTTACCTCTGACACAGGGAGTACCATGTAACCTAGCAAAGAAATAAATGTATAGGTATCATTATGTTTTCAACATGAGTTATCAACATTTTATTGCTATTTTTCAGATTATGATATTTAAGAAAAAACTCATATGAACATTGTTAAGGCTGAAAATAAGATGACGGGGCTTAATTTATAAGGAAAGTTTTCTGTGACCTATGCTGTGACATTACACAAAAATATTTTCTTCATTCAGTATACAGTAAATGAAACCATTTGGAGTTTTAAATACTTATTGCTTTGCCCCCCCATCCCCCCCCCCACCCCACTAAATTTCCCCAATACATATACATGTACTATAGGAAATGTTCATTGAAACGTTGGTTGGTCCCCCAAACTTTTAGTGATGTAAAGAAAATGTATGTAAAAAAAAATTGGTACTTGAAAAAAATGGTATTGAAAAATTAGATATGAGCCGCGACTTGTCCTTTAAATATGACTTTTTAATTATTTTTCCTGGGGTTTAATGCCACGTACCATGTAGTGAAAATTACTAGTAAATAAATCAGCTCAATATCAACATCTTTAAAAGATAATTTTTTTCTTGATGTCCAAAAAACATTTTGCACTGGTGTAAAGAGAGTCTTGAAAGGATTTAATCAAACGACCAACCCGTATTTATATCCCCATTAAAGTTTTAATTCAATTTATTCTCTAACAAGAGGCCCATGGACCACATCGCTCACCTTAGAAACTTTGACTATTCTGTTCTTTACCAGATTTCCCCTTTAAATACATATTGCGACCTCATCCTACCCAACTGATCATAATTTAGACATTTTGAAATCTACACTACCACAGGATATTTCCATGTGCACAAAAGTTTCAGCTTTTCTGGCCCAGTGGTTCTTGAGAAGAAGATTTTTAAAGATTTTTCCTTTATATTTCTATGTAAAACATTGGATTCTCCATTGTGGCCCTGTCCTACCCCCGGGGGTCATGATTTGAACAATTTAGAATCGACACTACCCAAGGATGCTTCCTCAAATGTTTCAGTTTTTCTGGCCCAGGGGTTCTTGAGAAGAAGATTTTTAAAGATTTTTCTTATATATTTCTGTGTAAAACTTTGATTCCCCATTGTGGCCCCGCCCTACCCCCGGGGGTTATGATTTGAACAATTTAGAATCTACACTACCCTAGGATGCTTCCACATAAGTTTCAGCTCTTCTGGCCCGGTGGTTCTTGAGAAGAAGATTTTTTAATGACACCACCGTATTTTTGTCTGTTCTTGATTATCTCCCCTTGTGAGGGGACTTGGCCCTTCATTTTAACAATTTAAATTCCCCTTTACCTAAGGATGCTTTGTACCAAGTTTAGTCAAAATTGGCCCAGTGGTTCTTCAGAAGAAGTCGAAAATATGAAAAGTTTACAGACGGACAGACAGACAGACGGGCGGACGACGGGCAAAATGTGATCAGAAAAGCTCACTTGAGCCTACGGCCCAGGTGAGCTAAAACCATGTAAATGGTACAAGAGGTACAAAAACATATGATACAGTGGTTAACGCAAAAGGTGCTAGCTAACGAGGACAAGTGCTACAATTTAACATGTGAATTGAATTATTAAATGTTATTTAAGAAACCTTTCTACACTGATCATTTACGAGTTTTGATTAATGGTATTTTTCTTGATTAGAGTGATCTCCCCTTACATCTAAATTCTAAATTATAGAAATTCAAGCATATTACACACTTGTAAAGTGCAGCGGTCATTCAATCAATCTATTCACCGATACTGTGCTGTTTGCTTATTAAACTGAAATAACGCATTGTCTCATAGTTCTACCTGCTAAGTGACCTTGGTACAAAATATTCCGTTAATGAGCTGTTGCAAATTCAGCAATGAACTCTTATATCTGTGTTTATTGTCAAGAGATATACATTTAAGGGTCCTCCACACCATGCGACTTGTGACGTAGATAGAGAAAAAATACTTTTACTTCCGGTTCAATCGAGTTTCTGTAAGAACGATTTTAACCTAACACCGTTTGTAAACAATGAACACATGGCATGATCACGGATTGACCGATGGAAAAGGATGTGCGGTTTTTTGTTAAATAAAAGAACAACAGACGTCTTGGATTATGTTACATAATAATTAGTAAACAACAGGTACCGGTGGATATGACGAAAAACGTTTAGGTTATTTATCCTTTCAGGCTAATCAACCGCTGTTTTGATAGTTGAAATTTCGGCACACTAATTTGTGCGTTTCAATGATACATTATCTCATTGTTGTTTATAAATATTAATAAAATAGTGTGTGTTTCTAGTTTTCCTCTGTTATATTTGTCCAGTTAAGTGGCCAGTAATTACTAAATATAGTATGGTGACGTATGTGAAGACTTGCCAAAGTTTTTGAGTCCCGGGCAACAGTAAAGATAACTCCAAAAAGGAACTTTGATACCAAAGATTTTGAAAATGTTTTTTCTACATCAGTGCATTTAATTTTAATTCAATTTTTTGATGTAATCTAATTCATTAATGTTTTTTCTCCACAAAAAGAGTCCTTATTGATTTTTCTCGAAATGTATTTCAGAGAAAATGAGTTTTGTGTACTTTTTATAAAAAAAAATAAATTTCTGTAAAAAATATGTTGATAGATAAAAATAAATTTTTATGGTTATTCTGTGAGCTTAATAATATACGAAAGGATAAGACAAAGTTTGTTGTGCTAGGTATGAAAATTCTCTTGGAAAAATTTCTTATAACTTGTGAAATAATTATCATAAAAAATCAGTATATATTACATTTTAATCCCTGGACAGTTTTTAAAGGTTGATATGCTTGTTAAAAGGAATGCTCAATTATATGAGAGCATAACCTGTGGGTGTCTGGAGGGCTCTTAACCTGAAAAAAATATCGGGATTTCTTTTCATATGATTTCAAATTGAATGCAATGAAAATAACTTAAGTCTATATAATTCTGCTAAAGCCGCAAATTACGGGAAAAAGAAAGTTAAAATTGATTATACCGTAATGAAAGATCTAGCAAAAGATCATTTGAATCTGAAGTCATTTACTAGACCTTAATAAGAGTGTTGGGCTAAAGGAAGTTGTACACTTCTCTGACAGTTGTACTGGACAGCAACAGTGAGAACGTACAATTCAGCACCAATGGAATGTATACTTTTATGCTTCCTATAAAGGTAATGACCCATTATTATTTCGAACGTTGACATTCACAAATGGAGGAGGACAATGTGCACTTAATAAAGTTTAAAAAATCTTATATATATATATATATATATATATATATATATATATATATATATATAAATATGATTTCTATTTTTAGGTTACCATCAATGCCAAAGTAATAATGTTTATAGAAGATGCAGAAGAAATTGAAATATATGGGAAGAAAACCTCTAAAGCAGAAGTGCTGATTGCAGACTCGACAAAAGCATGCATCCTGACGGTATGGGGAGAAAACATAAAGGAAATAAAAGTAAACGAAAGTTACAACTTTGCCAATGTGTCCACAAGGAAGTTCAATGAAGAAATTAAGGTAACCACAACACCCAGAACAACCATCATAAACATTGCACCCTTGACAAATGTTGTTGAAGACAAAAGCATATCATTGAAGAAATTCTCAGAATTTGTTGGCCTCATCCTTGCTGTATCAATCTTGGTAACAAAAACGTGAAGCTGTTGTTTCATAACCATACCCAAGACTGTAATTGGGAAGACAATCACCAAATGCATATATTGCAGCATGAAACAAAACGTCCTCACTCTCAATTACCACACAGGCAAAAAAAAAATGTCAGTGTGAAAGCACCACAGCTCGACTTACACTCTTCGAAGGCCCCTTGAAAGTTAAATTGAATTCTTTTGGCCCCACATGATGAAATTATCACATATTTAAAGATGATGAAGATACCTTTATATAATTGGGTTATTTTCATTTTTAAGCGGTTAGCTTCGCTAGCCGCTATATGGCATGTGTCGGCAACCGGAAACATCCATAAGGCGCTACCTATCGGCATCGCTTTATCGCTCGTAACCTTATCCTTCTGCAACCAAAACCGGAAACTTCCACAAGGAGCTACCTATCGACAACGGTAACTTCAGCAAATGATTTGTATACTGTCGGCGTAATACGCCCCCTGGTTAGAGATTGACAATATGCTGTGAAGTCTGACTAAAGCCAGCCCCTACTATATTACTTCGTACTAACGAGGTATATGCTGTGTATGAAGAGTGGCTATTATAACGATTATATCGAATTCTTATTAGTAAATTTACCAAAGCATTGACAATACTTACAACACTTACTTTTAAGAACTGAGAATTTAATTGGTCCTTATTACATGTGTATCGCGCGATCGCGATTTCTGGCAACTGTTAGGCCTAGTTTATTTTTGAAAGTTGAACGATACGGTTTATTATACAGCAGGTTGGAGGTTATTACAGACTGCAAAAACATCAGCAAATCTCTCGATCGAGTTTGATTTTCCTTGCCAAAGTATGAAAAAACACCATTTATTAAGTTAATACCCGAAAAGCGCTTTTATAAAAACACCGAACGCATCTGTAAGTTTTACACTTTTTGTAACGTGTTATGGAAACAATAGGGTTACCTCCACTATAAAACGTTTGTTTTTCTTCTCTTTTCTTCTCTGTCTAATAAACAGATTATAAAAGCTCTGCTCCCAGGGATAAATTCTCTACTCCGTCTTTGATAATTTATAACAATCGATCATAAGGGATTACTTACTATTAGTTTTGTAAAAAATAATGGAGCACTTAAAGTAGTAAAATCAATTTTGACAAAAAAAATGGAGAAATATATATTAATTTTAATCAGCATTGTGATCCTCTTCTAAAAATCAACCGATATTATTTTCACAGAAGAATGAGGTATGAAAAATTTTGGCAATTAGCAAAAATTTAAAATATATACTTAATGCTTATTTATAAGTTTTGAAAACTTGATCAATTCCTAGGGAACGTATTATTAGCTGTGAAAATACTTTTAAAATTTGAATTTGTCCAATTTGTCGATTATTGTTTTAAACGTTTGAGAAGAATAAAATTAAAATACAGGTGTTTAGAGGCACATTGATAGAAAAGAAATCAGTGTATATTGTTTAACCGACATATTGAAGAAAGTGACACTGATAACTTCTTAAGTTACACTGATTTTTAATGTACATTTGAATTTTTAAATACTAGTATTGATTGATTACACAACTTTCCTTTTCATGTTTTATTTGAGAACAATATTGCATGAAGAGTATATGATAAAAAACACCTTATATGTCCTTATCAAGATATATTGTGCAAGACTTCTTTCAAATGATTCTCATATACCATTTACTTTATTCGAACATTTACTTGTTTGAAAAGTCAATAAAATATATTTCATAAAGCTTGATAATCTTGTTTACTCGCCAGTCTTCCCGTAGAAGTAGTAGTTTATAATATTACTAAAGGAAGTATTCAGTATCTGTATCAAAATACTGAATGATCAATGATCGATTTTAGAAGAAAAGCTGACTCCTGAAAGTTCAAGAGGTGGGATCCGTTGCCCAGAAAAAGTAAGCATCCCTCGTTGACAGGTTAATTATATTGCCGCAATGAGCCTACACAACTGAATCTCTCTGATATCAATTCATTTACAAAGTCTCTCCTCAGCCATCCTTTTTTCTCTGACTAGCCAGCTGTAGATCTACACTACTCCAAATCCATTAATCTAAAGAATTTAACTTGTCATTTTTTTAGCTGTTTGTTATAGTAGGCTTTACAATTACCTAATTTCAGATTCAATAGAGAATAAAAGACAATGAAATTTTCAACATCAACATAATTTTTTTATCCAGAGAACAATTGGATGCCATCAAGAGAGAATTTTTAAAAATGCACTTCCTGTCTTTCAAACTGAAGAAATCTCATGTTTAAATTTTGAAACATGCATTTCAATCTTATTAAAATTTATTTAAATGTTCCAAATCCGCTACCGCTTCTGAAACATCTAACATCCCATTCGGGGTCACATCAGAGCGACCTTTCAATTATGAATACATGTACAAGTAAACACAAACACTTTGGCCATGTAGATTCAAGCCTCGGTAAACAGTTCTCAAATTAATTCCACGGCTACATATCATCATTATTGATACTGTCTTACGTTGAATTAAAGTAATTTTGGAATAAATTTCATGTATCTTCTGCAGTCTGGCATCTAAACGTGAATAATGCAAACGAAAGAGCACAAACTATACAGGATACCCCACACGTCATACATAACACAACTTTTGCAATGTATATCTTTTTACTACAAAACTCCTCGGGTGTTTTGGTTGGGTGGTGAAAACAAGAAACCCATCTGAACGAGTAGCCAGGATTTCGGAGGAACCATTTTCTTTGCCTAATCGAAGATTCACTCTTACATGACCCCAAATAGGATGTTGTTAGATGTTTGAGAAGCAGTAGCGGATTCGGAACATCTAATTTTAATTAGATTGCATCCATCTGTGACATCAGTTTGGAATGTTATTGGTTTTACTATTGAGTAAAGTATTACAAAAACAGAATGTCTGGGTTTTCCTTCTCTGATGACATTGGACAAAGATATGCATACTTAAATATCATCATTTTATGCACTTTTTCGGTACATATTAGATGAAAGCATGCTAACCGCTTTTCAGTACTTTCAGTACTTTGATTTATTCAGCACATATATTCTCAGTTCATGTGAATTTGTGTAATGAGGGGTTTGGAATTATATAGACACTCTGAACTGGGCTACAATGACTTCAGTGGCACTGGAGGACACCCCTGCCTTTGAGCAGATAATACAATTGATGATATTTTACTTCACACCTTTATGCAGATTCTAGGAAAATATCTTTTAATTTTTCAGTTTATTAAACAGATGATGTAGCATTTAGCTTTGGTTTCTTGGACATTGAAACATGCATCTCAAAAACATTGTTGTATGTCAACTTCGTTTGAAAGTCCCCAAACCCAGTTTTTTTTGTTTACTATTTAAAATCAATTATTGTATTGATTTTAAAAACTTAATTATTCTAAAATGCACCAATACCCCCTGCTGTCTCTCTCTCTCTCTTTTTTTTCTTTCCTATTTTACAAATGGTAAAAAGTCAAACCAGTATTTAACGAATAAAACAGATTGGAGCGAAATGAATTCATAGTAAATAAATAAAATAAAATTCATGAATAATAACAAAAAATATTAATAAAATATCAATCTATTTCTTTATTTTTGAAATTGAAAATACAACAAATTAATGAATCATTTATATCTGCAAGAAATTGTGTTTCTTTAGTTTTGTTTTATAAACACTTGTATCCGTAGATGTGTTACAAAGTATTTTATTAGCGTATTAAAACGACTTTTCATTATTTTAAGGACATGATGGATATCAAAATAATCGGCTTATTATGCACAATATTATTCTGTCAATTTGATTTTTGATACATTGATTTGATTGAAAAAATCGGTTTTCAAAACCCTAACACGGTTCTGAAATAACATCAAAGCCATTGATGTTTACCAGTATTTAACTCGGGGTACACGGTCATGACACCTATTGTCTTTCTCACTGACCGCTATACATTGTTTATGTTGTGACAGGACGACTGTGTATAGTTTGCAGCTGTTTAAAATAACATTTTCTCTTTGTATTAGAACTAATTTTTTCAATCAAAACAAAATAAAAGTATCAAAGAAACTATTGACGTGTAAAGATTGTCCATAATGAGACGATTATTTTGATAACCATCATGGAAGTAAAATAATTAAAAGTAGTTTAAATATGCTTCAAAAATTCTTTGATGCATATTCATCGTTAATCAGTTTACATAGAATATGCGAAACAAATCCCATTTTCGGATATATGATTATTTAGTTTGCTTGTATCGTCAATTTTAAAAATAAAAACATCGTTTTTATAATGATTAAATACATGCAGTTAATAAGTTTTTAGGTCACCTGAGTAAACTCAGGTGACCTATTGCTATCTGTTTTTGTCCGTCGTCGTCCGTCGTGCGTGAACATTTGAACATTTTCAGCTTCTTCTCTGCAACCACTGAACCAATTTCAACCAAATTTGGCACAACGCATCTATGGGTGAAGGGGAACAAAAATTGTGAATTTCATGATCCCTGCCCCCCTGGGGCCTGAGGGGTGGGGCCAAAACCACTAAAATTAATGCAATCTTTAAAAATCTTCTTCTTTACTCCTGGACATCAAGCAGTCAAACTGTTTGCATGATTGTAATCAGCAATGAGTCCTCTACCGAAATTGTAAAATTCATGGCCCTGGGGTCAGGGGTTCTAGTGCTAGGGCGGGGCTAAATAAGTAGGTAGTGAAAATGCATTATTTCTTTGAAAATCTTCTTCTCTGCTCCTGGGTATTAAATAAACCCAACTAAGTACAAAGTTATGATGAACAAGAGTGCCTCTACCAAAATTGTGAATTTTATGGCCCCAGGGTCAGGGGTTCTGGTGTTAGGGCGGGGCTCTATTGATTATGTAGTGAAAATACATGAATTCTTTGAAAATCTTCTCCTCTGCTCCTGGGTATTAAATAAACTAACTAAGTACATAGTTATGATGAGCAAGAGTGTCTCTACCAAAATTGTGAATTTTATGGCCCCAGGGTCAGGGGTTCTTGTTTTAGGGTGGGGCTCTAATGATTATATAGTGAAATGCATGAATTCTTTGAACATCCTGGTTAATATGCTAAATAAATGATCTAATTACATATTTAAGGCCAGGATTTATTTTATTTTCAGTTTTACAAACCCTCCGCTCAAGGTTTTGAATGTTCAGAAAAAAATAAAACAATTTTTTTCTTTCCGATGTCAAATTTGAGTCGGGATCGAGATTTCACATTTACGAACTCGCAATTCCGGTTTTAAGATGAAACGGCGGGTAAATAAAGCGAGATCTGAAAGCTTGGTTTAGTGTAAAATTCATTGATACGAGTGCCATTCAAAAAGTTTCACGTGTTCAAAGGACAAATAAAATGCTGACGACTTTGTTGCACAATGACATGCTGGTGAAATAATTATGTATTCGTTTCAAAAGTATCTGTAAATTATTTTCCTCCCCCAGGTTTTAAACTGCCCGTGGTAGCTGTTGCATATTGCCAGCGGGCAGCAACATTGTTTAGGTCTCTGTTATAGCTTACAGTCTAAGCATCATTCTTCAGAAAAGGGTTGCTTATGCATCAGATGTAATGAATAAATTAAAACTATGGGAGAAGTTCAGTCCATTTGAGGAAGAAATTGTTAAGGCAAGAATATACAAATATATACAGGCATGTAGTATCATTTGCATCAGCCAGAAAAAAATATTTTACACTTGATTGAAAAAATGTTCACCCTACACCCGCAATACCCCCTGTCTGTTTTATGATAGGATTAAATTTTAGAATAATGTCTACACATTCACATAACACATATTTAAAAAAATGAAGATATATTGAAAGACTTTTAAAGAATTGATTTTTTAAAATATATTTTGACCAACATCACAAAATTTATATAACTGGCCCAAACTGGCAGATGATCAAATAAGCAATTAAATGTTTTACTTTCCTATTTGTAAGCATTATGTGTCCAGTGGTAAGGAGCCTATTATAATAGCATAAAAAAGAATGTACAAATGTTAATAATTGATTTATCAAAAAAAAATTGATTTCCTTCTCCTTTGGGACTTTTTTATTCTCATGTTCATAACTAAACCTAAACAAAAAAAAATGCTGGCCTTCTAATGAAGAAAGGGGCCTCTTTCAAAATAGATACTTTCAGGGACGCTGGGTCAGGGGTACCAGGGGGGTACTTTGACTAAAAATAAATTAATGTTTTGAAATCTGCCCTTTGATAAGCAATGGTGCCTTCTTCAAAATTTGTGAATTTCATGGCTTTTGGATTAAAACACGAACCAAATGCAATAGCTGGAAAGTTGTTACATGATACTCAGGTGACCTATAAGGCCCGTGGGCCTCTTGTTTTTTTATTTACTAGCTATTTAAAATCTATTAATGATTTGGTTTTAAACACTAAAACATTCCAAAATGCACCAATACCCAAAAAAGGGATTTGTTTACGATAAATATGTATCAAAGTATTTTTGAAGCATGTTAACACTGCTTTTAATTATTTTACTACCATGATGGATATCAAAATAATCGTCTCATTATGCACAATCTTTACCCGTCAATAGCTTCTTTGATACTTTTATTTTGTTTTGATTGAAAAAAAAAATTAAGTTCTCATACTAAGAGAAAATGTTATTTCAAACAGCTGCAAACTGTAAACGGTCACTCTGAACACAACATAATCAAGGTATAGCGGTCAGTGAGAAAGACAATAGGTGTCATGACTGTGTACCCCGAGTTAATTACTGGTAAACATCAATGGCTTTGATGTTGATTCAGAACCGTGCTAGGGTTTTGAAAACCGATTTTTTCAATTAAAACAAAGTATCAAAAATTTTATTGACGGATTAATATTGTGCATAATGAGACGATTATTTTGATATCCATCATGGACTTAAAGTAATAAAAAGTCGTTTTAATATGCTAATAAAATACCTTGTAGCACATCAAAGGATGCAACAGTTTATGTAAAATAACCCCCCACCCCCACCCCACCCCCCCCCCCCCCAAAAAAAAACCTCTAAAAAAGCCACATTTTTCTGCGGATATAATTGATTGGCTAATTTGTTTTATTTTCAGTTTCAAATATAAATAAATAAGGAAATAAATAAAATAAAACTAATAAAACAACTTTTGGGGATATGAATGAGTGATAAATTGAAAAATAAACAAATAAATGAATAAATTTATATAACTCTCATTATTTATTTACATGTATTTATCTATTTATTCATTCATTCTTAACTCAGTCGATTTGTAGATTTATTCACTTAAGAAAATAAAAGAAAATAAAAGAATAAAATAGATTTATAGTTTGTTTATTAATTTTTATTTATTAATTAGGCATTTATTTTATTAACGCATTTATATATATATCATTCCTTTCAATAAATTTTTTTATTCATTTATTCTTTGGGAAAACAAAATATCCCATGCATGAATTTGATAATGTATTCCCAATGTTTAAATCTAGATTTTTTACAAAGACATTTATTACGCTCAAAATGTTTCAAAGTAGATTAAACAAAAAATGAAAAAGTTTATAAATATATATATAAAAGGTTCATAAAGTACAATGTATATGCCGTCTAGTATCACAAGATGAAATAAATTGCTAATTTTTTTCTTCTTTAGACTGATGCAATTATCTGCCCTTCTCCCCCGAAATGCTACCAAACTAAAAAAAACATTGATACAAGTAATAGAAACTTAATTACAGGGGATTTAGTGAAGGCATTTAAAAATGTGTTAACTTTTAAATAAGTCTATATTTAAAAAAGAAAAACTTAAAGTTTTCAAGACTATATCATTTTTCACTCTTAAATGCAACAAAAATATTTTTTAAACTCCTTTTCTTGGCCAAAATAAATGTCAGGGGACGACAAGGAGTAGACAGGGAAGGCAGGGACAACGACAGGGGGACGACAGGGACTGGTCAGGGAGATCAAAGAATGTCAGGGGACGACAGGGAAGGCAGGGACAACGACAGGGACTGGACAGGGACAGCAGTGGATCATAGAAGAAAGTCAGGGAGAGACAGGAAAATGTCAGGGACTGACAGGGGGGACAACAGGGGATTTTTTGGAATCTAAGGGGATATTTAATTCAGTAGTGGAAAATAAAGGGCTATTTCAAAGTACAGTTTAAGATGTCCTTGAAGAAAACGACAACCATCCTACCCTCAAATCCAGTCCTCTTACAAGTTCCATTAACACCATTACCAGGACCACTAGTAATATTTCCTTTTCCATTATCAATTCTGTACCTCCGTAGATGTGAATGTTTAAATGTCCAAGTAAACAGTCAACTGTAAAAGTCAGTGCTTTTCGTAAAAGTCCATAAGTCACCTTCAGCCTGCTACTTTTTAAAATCACATTATACCTACTTTTTAAAATCACATTATAATTATAATCTTCTTGCCACTACCTACATCTGGAGTTTAAGATTTCAACAAATTTGAATCTACAGCACCTGAGGATGCTTCCACAATTACAAAATGATTCATCATAACTTTCTTGTTCTTGGGAAGAGAAGTTTTAAAGATTTTTTCCTATAAAACCCTTTGTAAAACTTTGCCGATTGCAGCTCTGTTCTATGTCTATAGGGGCTAATTTGAACCAACTTGAATCATAGCTAGTACCTTAGGTTGCTTCTATATTTATATGTTAAATCATGGCTTTGATGTACTTTAGATATTTTTTTCTTCAAAAAGTGGTCCTTGAGACGATTTTTCCTATATATTTCAATATAAAAATTGGATTCCCTATTGTGGCCCCACCCTATCCCAAGGGGTCATGATTTGAACAATTTAGAATCTACACTATCCCAGGATGCTTTCACATAATTTTCAGCTTTTCTGGTCCAGTGGTTCTTGAAAAGAAGATTTTTAAAGATTTTTCCTATAAATTTCTATGGAAAACTTGGATTTCCCATTGTGGCCCTGCCCAACCCCCGGGGGTCATGATTTGAACAATTTAGAATTGACACTATCCCTGGTTGCTTCCATGTAAGTTTCAGCTTTTCTGGCCCAGTGGTTCTTGAAAAAGATTTTTTAAAGAACCCACCTTATTTTTTTTTATTATCTCCCCTTATGTGGGGACCTGCCCCTTCATTTTTTAAATAATTTTTATTCCCCTTCACCCAGTATGCTTTGTACAAAATTTTGTCAAAATTGGCCCGGTGGTTCTTGAGAAGAGGT
>NW_026936176.1:0-7227 GCF_032062105.1 Saccostrea cuccullata | reverse complement strand
CACTTATTCATAGTTTCACTTATTCATAGGTTTGAAGAGCGATGAAAATTATTTCTAAAGACACTTTTGGGCTGCAAAAAAAAAAAGAATTTTTGTTGGAAAGTTGCCTTAACAGCGACCTTACTGGGTCTTTTTGTTAAAACTTTAATTTTTTTTTTAGAAATTCCTTATTCGTAATATACGAAATATCTTAAAAACTCTACATATAGATCTTTTAAAGTTACAACCAATGTACCTATTTAATTTTTAGTTGTTCTTTCAATATTAAGAAAAGCTAGAAATCTTTCTCTTTGGTATCGTGAGAATTTTTCAATTATTTTGTGATACGGTCTTGCAAAGGGCAATTGAAATTCGTGTTTTTCATAAGCCTAATTACAAAAAATATGATTACTGAGGCGTGATACTTTGAAATATGAACTTTTCATTTTGAAAACAAAATCAGTTGCTAAAACAAGTTAGGCTTAATTATTTTTGTATACAATGGCTTATATTGAGTTTGTTTTAATAATGAACAAGACATGTGTATTAGCTTTCAAAATTTTTCAAGATTGGGTCGGAATTATGATCCACTGAAAGTTGGTACATGTTATCTAAGAAAGCTATTCATTCAATGTACACATGTCAACCAGAAATGTAATATAACTAACGTACTAATGAATAATGTGTTTTTCTTTTTTTTTTTTATATATATATTCACATATACATGTATCTTTAATTGAAATGAAGAAAAAAAAAACATGACAATTAAGTGTCAGATTATCAGCACTTTCATTTACCGAGTAATCAAGGACAATCAGAATAAATTTTTATTCAAACTGTCAGCAAAAATAAAGAGCATCAGAAGATAAGCTTAGGGACAAAGCGTCAGGTGCCATTATGATATGAAAACATATAAAAGCCTAAAGATAAGAATGAAGAAGTATCATTACAAACTGAATGCTATTCACATTCAAGTCCATTAAAAGCAGTTGAGACGATCCATACTTTTGCGTGTCACATTACAATTAGCTGTGTAAATAATTAGTCCTTAAGAATTATACTAGTGAAAAAATGTCTAAATAAAAATAATTAAAAATAGTGAAAAGTATAATTTGAAAAATAGAGTATGTAGGTGTTTGGTCCTTTTCATATTTATTATTTATTTATATTAATTGTCATAGATATGTTAATTACACTTTATCTGCAAACCTTTCTTCATCAATTCAATCACACGAATGTCGATTTCCACGTCATTTGTTTGTTGTCTTTGTCGTCCACTTCCCCATGGAGAATCAATATCGAATACGTACGACATATTGGTAGGTTTCACTCTCCAGACGTAAACGTATTCTCAAATCCAAATAAAACAACAACAAAAATATTGAAGGTGTTGAATTTAAATAAAAAAAGACGAGATATACCTTCCTTAGGAACCAATATTGTTTATAAAAGTAAAAACAAGATGTGGTTGTGAAACACTATGAGCCCAGCTGCAACAAAATTCAAAAAAGCTATTTTTAGCAGATAGGTCACAGTAAAAATCACAAGGCCAGATCTTGATTTCATTTTAAAGAAAATAAGGAGTGGAGCATGCACATCAAATATGAGGTCTATATCTCTTATGGTTCAAAAGTTATGGCGAAAGTTCGAAAAAAGCTATTTTGAGCATATAGGTCATATTCAAGGTCACAAGGTCATTGACCTTGGTGTTATTTCGAAAGAGTTTAATTAGTGGAGTATGCATACCAGATATGAAGTCTCTATCTCTCAAGGTGAAAAAATTATTGCGAAGGTTAAAGTTAACAACAGACAAACAGGTAAACAGACAAACAGATAAACAGACAGACAAACAGGACAAAAACAATATAAGCCCCCATCTATCGATCCGAGCGCATAAAAATCCATGCAAAAGAAAATATGTAATAGCTGCAAGCAATTTCTGGAATTTACGCTCATATCGATGAGATGTAAAAATTTCCAGAGTTTCTCTTAGACAGGGGACATCACGAATAAGATTTCATAAGCTTTTACAACTTTTTTGTTAATCTTCTTTTAAAAACAGATGATAACTTTTATCATTTTAAAGCAAAGTCCGGTCAACAGCTTTGTTGTAAAGCAAAATATCTAAAGATCATTGTATTGTACAACAGTTTGTCTGCTTTCATTAAATAAGAGCATAAAGGTACTAGTATGAGAAATCTACAGACAACATGGCCAAAACATACCAAAACCTGCACAAGGAAATCTTTCGTGGCTATTTCACGTTGGAAGACCAATGTTGGGGTTGTGGTTGTGTGGTCTCCAATCTTTGTTGTCATTCCACTCGAGTTTACTGCATTGTCAAGCGTCCAGGCAAGGATTCTGACTCTAACTGCATGCGTCGTAAAATACTTGTTTTCTCCCCATCCGTCCGCTGCACTTATTATTGGATCTAAACATAGTAATTATTATATTTTTAAAATATTGATAAATGTGTTACAGTTGCTCCCCCCAAAAAGAAAAAAATACAATATACATATATATACACAAAAAACCAACAAAAAAAACCAACAACACTGTACATCCTAAATGTCGGATCTACCAAGTAGATACAAGGACACGGATGGAAATTTATATAAAGCACTAAAAATGACCAACGACACGAACAATAAAAATTGTCAAATTGTCAAGTCATAAGAACAAAGGAAAAAGAGAAAAAAAAAATACAAAATACAAAAAACACTCAACTAGCACTACTACTAATCTACTAAACACTATATATTTACATAGTTACATGTTGAATTGGAAATTTATATAAACACTATCAATGAAAGAAATCCGGACAGCTATGAAATGCGTCCGGTCTATCAGGTATACTCAGGTGAAGTGCGATTTACATAATTAGCATAATTAATTCGTTCAAATAGGTAAATAGCACTTCACCTGAGTATACCCGATAGACCGGATATATATATAACAGATGGAGATTCACGGAAACCTGGCTATTAGACTACGCAAAAACATATGGCAAGGAGTCTACTAAACAGCCGAAAGGAAAACAGTTGATAAGAAAACCAGGACCAAAAAACTCCGGTAAGAATGATACGACAAGAGCTACCTATGCATCTGTTGTGAGCAATGATACCATGCGGACTGGATCCAATCCCAATGTCACGAGAAATCAGAAAGCAAATCAAGCATTGCCCCCAGAACAAAGTCTACGTCGCCATTACACTCGATGGACAACGTTCAATAACGCGAAACGAAATTCGCCCCACTGCTATCCGAAAAACCATAACTTTAAGAGGAAATACCAACAAGGAATTAACCACCTACAAAATAATAACCACCATCACCAACGGATTATTAGACGGTACAAACCCTCAAACATTTATAGAAATGAAAAAACAACTTTCATCGGACGTGGTGTGCGGCACTATTTTTTAGGAGGCGGCAAACCCAACCAAGGACAGAGGCACATACCACAATTATATCAACAAACAACGCAAATTTAGTTGATGTTGAGGAAACAAATAAAACCAAGGAATCAATAGAAGTTGATCCTAAAGTGTTTAATCTTTCAGATAGGATATTAACTAAAGCAGAGATAAAATTATTATCTAGAGGCTTGAAATATACACCCACCCCACGTATGAATAACCAAGAACTTAAAACGGACGTAAAGGAATATACAAGGCGACTACGACTAAGGGAATACTTTTACGAAGATAACGACGAATCAACAGAAGATAGTGAAAATGAGGAACCAGAGGACCTGGTTAGAAATAAATCCCACTTTATTCCAAAACGAGGTAGAAATCGAACTCTAGATACGGTATGTGAAACCCTAGATAATATAAACCTACCTAATATTAAGAAGAATATTAGATCTAATCTCACAAAAGAAGAGCAAAAAGCTTTAAATGACTTACATAATGACGAAAGTATCGTTATCAAAGAAGCCGACAAAGGAGGCGGAGTAGTCATCATGAATAAAACATATTACGAACGTAAGATTTTGAATATGCTACAGGACCCTAACTACTATGGGAGTATTAATGCAAATCACGAGACAAAAACTTTATTAAAGATAAAACAACTTGTCAGTGGGCCATCCTCGGGAGATTTAACTGCTAAGGAGAAAGACTATCTCACAAACTTTGAAACAAAAGAAAGTCAATTTTACGGATTACCAAAAGTACACAAGTCATCAGAAATCAAAAACGCCATACAGGCTCAGAGAGGAGAGTATATTTGCTGTCTAAATCCTGAAGATCTCTTTTAGGCCAATCGTAGGAGGGCCTAATTGTTCAACTCAAAGACTGAGTCACTTGTTAGACATTTTATTAAAGCCTTATTGTGAAAAGGTTCCCAGTTTTATAAGAGATGATATAGATTTTATCAACCACCTACCAGAACATATTCAACCTAATACGAAACTCGTGTCATTCGACGTCGTGAATTTATACACAAATATACCCGTGGACTTGGGTATAAAAGCGGTTAAATACTGGATTGATAGATACCCAAACTTACTACAGGATCGTTTTGAGCAAGAATTCATCTTAGAAGGATTAAGAATTATACTTCAAAACAATACATTTGCCTTCGGAATAGAGCATTTTATTCAAACCAAAGGAACAGCGATGGGAACAAAAGTGGCTCCCACGTATGCCACCTTAACTTTGGGATACCTCGAGCAAAAACTCCATCAACGACTTGTCACTCTATGGGGAGAAGAGGACGCTAAAGCTATAACATCAAAGTGGAAACGATTTTTGGATGACTGTTTCATTCTTTGGAATGACAACATTGAGAAATTATCAATTTTCCACCAATTATTAAGCGACTTAGATTCCAACATTAAATTTACCATGGAAAGCAGCGATATGGAATTACCTTTCCTTGACGTTCTTGTCATTAAAGAAGATACCAAACTTTCAACGGATATCTTCTACAAATCAACTGACACCCACCAGTATTTACATTTTGGATCCTGTCACCCTCATCACACAAAAACAGCAATTCCATACAATCTGGCTAGACGTTTATGTGCTATCGTTAGTGACGAAAACACCAGAGATATCCGACTGAAAGAACTCAAGTTATACCTTTTAAAACAGGGATATCCTCAAAACCTGATAGATAACGGGATATTGAAAGCCAAAGGATATGAACGGTCAGAATTACTGTCTACAAAAACCCAGGAAAATAAAACGGATATAATTCCATTTGTGCATACCCACAATCCAAGGAATCATAATTTGACCTCCGTAGTACACCAACTTAACAACGTTCTGAAAACGGACCGGTCAACACAACAAATATATAGAGATGTAAAATTTATTAACAGCAGAAGACAGCCTAAAAATCTTAGAAGAATTCTGTGTTCATCCCATTTTAAGAATAGTTGCAAAGTGAGTAAGTGTGAAGACGCGCGTTGCGGGATGTGTACACATATAATGGAAGGATCAACTTATGACTTTAATGGAAGACAATTCACAGTCAATGCAAACATGTCTTGTGCCACTAAAAATGTAATATATGTAATAACGTGTGCTGGATGCCAAGAATTTTATATCGGGGAAACGAGCAATCAATTGCGTGCCCGGGTGCGTGTCCACCGACAACATATTAATTCTCCGGAATATCGGCAAATCCCTCTGAGTGAACATTTGGATACTTGTGGAAATAAACAATTCACTATATTTCCTTTTTACAAACTTTCAAGTGAAAGTGATATTCAGAAGGAAGAAAAACATTTTATACATGTGTTCAAACCTAGACTGAACAATTGAGCATAATTGTTGTAGAAATTGTACTTATTATTTTCATTCTACAGTTTTCCCGCAAAGTTTGACTATGACGTCACAATAGACGTTTGTATGTAATGTTCCGCTTATTATGACGTTATGACGTTCTGTTGCTATGTTACGTATTATAAAGCTTCTGAAGATTTGAAATGAAAGCGCTTAAGCTAAACTAAAGGTTTTCGTGTTTCTTTTTTAAAAAGATTATATATATATATATATATATATATATATATATATATATATATATATATATATATATATATATATATATATATATATATATATATATATATATATATATATATATATATATATATATATATATATATATATATATATATATATATATATATATATATATATATATATATATATATATATATATATATATATATATATATATATATATATATATATATATATATATATATATATATATATATATATATATATATATATATATATATATATATATATATATATATATATATATATATATATATATATATATATATATATATATATATATATATATATATATATATATATATATATATATATATATATATATATATATATATATATATATATATATATATATATATATATATATATATATATATATATATATATATATATATATATATATATATATATATATATATATATATATATATATATATATATATATATATATATATATATATATATATATATATATATATATATATATATATATATATATATATATATATATATATATATATATATATATATATATATATATATATATATATATATATATATATATATATATAATCTATATATATATATATGAACGGGATAATGATCTTCAACAACTTATACCGAAATCGGATTTGATTCGCAGCCAAAGACAACCGCCAAATTTAAAAAAAACTATTGACCAGAGCTAAATTCAACACCATTCCAGAACAATATTCCGTAACAAGATGCGGTGATCCGAGATGCAGTACTTGTCCTAACCTACGAACAGGATCCTCTATTATTTTCAAGTGTGGAAAAACATTTCTTGTGAATGAAAATATGACCTGTAAGAGCAAAAACCTCCTTTATTGTATTACGTGTAACAACTGCGGAGAGGAATACATCGGCCAGACCGGGACCCAGTTAACTATGGAACGCCAAATTAACATATATTCAAATAATTGTACCTATCTTCAAATAATTGTACCTATCTTCAATTGAATTGTACCTATCTTCAAATGATTTGTACCTATCTTCAAATCAATTATACCTATCTTCAAATGAATTAGAGATAGGTACAATTCAATTATACCTATCTTTAATTCATTTGAAGATAGGTACAATTGATTTGAAGATAGGTGCAAATGCAATGAATTGAAGATAGGTATAATTGATTTCAAGATAGGTACAATTGAATTGAACCTATCTTTAATTACTAAAACATTGGCAA
>NW_026936175.1:0-71635 GCF_032062105.1 Saccostrea cuccullata | reverse complement strand
GTGTGTTATGTGATAATAAATCATGTGTGAACTTTCTCAGTTTAGCGGAATCATGAACATTTTCGGCGAGATGAATGTTTTGTATACAGTGGTGATCAAGGCTTTGCGAACCATCAGGAGCGGATCAAAGAATTTATGAATGAATAAAAACTATGGAAATGACGTACCAATTTTTTAATTTATACTTGCACTATCTAATGAAATGAATAATATACAAGTGATAGATATACAAGAAAACGCGAAATGATAATAAATGCAGCTGACAATCGTTATTTTTTTTTTATATAGATAAAATAAAATATTTATAAATTCAAGAGACAAAACAGAAGGAGAATGAATGATGGCAAAATATCACATGACGGGAACTGAATTTTATGAATGAAGATTTTAAAAAGTTACTTGTAAGTTGTATATGTTATATCTGTGTATTCTACTTGGCTGTGTGCTTAATAAAAAGAGGGGGGGGGGGGCGTCTTGAACATAGTAAATAGCCATAACGTTTGAACGGTAAGTACTAGGGCTTTCGTATTTCAAATATGTAATCCTTGTGAAAAGAACTTTTATTGGATACGACGAACTTTGACCCTTTGACCTAGACCTTGGAGAACACATGTGTACATCTGAATCTTTTTTTCTGTTTCGTTTCTATGGCAACCGTGAGCGACTCATTACAATTATTTTGAAAGTAGAAATCACTTTGACACATTGCAAGGAATAAACATTGAAAGTTTCAAAACGATTGCCTGAGTAGTTATTGAGAAAATCGAAATTAAAGAATTTTAACTTTCACCTGGTTTCCATGGCAATAATCGATTATATGAAAATTTTAAATACGAGTTGCAGAACTACAGATACTAATCATTAAAATAAGAAAAGTTTCATGACGAACGTTTAAGGGACCAGAGAGAACACTCTCGGACAAAATTTGTCGCTTTTTACAGGTTTCCATGGCAACGGTAGACATATTGGAACTGAACGACCTCACTGCACAACTACAACCAGTGATCGTCCTTGAAGGAAAGTTTCAGGAAGATTGTCCCAGCCATCTCCGAGAAACAGCCTGGATAAAAAAAACATGCGTACAATATCAATATGTCGTCCCCGACTTCGTTCGGGGCGACATAATAACTCCTGAATTTTTCTCATCAATAACTCCTGAATTTTCCCCTTCAATTCGAGCATTTCTGCATTGCAGAGAGCTGATGTGTGTTATGTGATAATAAATCATGTGTGAACTTTCTCAGTTTAGCGGAATCATGAACATTTTCGGCGAGATGAATGTTTTGTATACAGTGGTGATCAAGGCTTTGCGAACCATCAGGAGCGGATCAAAGAATTTATGAATGAATAAAAACTATGGAAATGACGTACCAATTTTTTAATTTATACTTGCACTATCTAATGAAATGAATAATATACAAGTGATAGATATACAAGAAAACGCGAAATGATAATAAATGCAGCTGACAATCGTTATTTTTTTTTTATATAGATAAAATAAAATATTTATAAATTCAAGAGACAAAACAGAAGGAGAATGAATGATGGCAAAATATCACATGACGGGAACTGAATTTTATGAATGAAGATTTTAAAAAGTTACTTGTAAGTTGTATATGTTATATCTGTGTATTCTACTTGGCTGTGTGCTTAATAAAAAGAGGGGGGGGGGGGCGTCTTGAACATAGTAAATAGCCATAACGTTTGAACGGTAAGTACTAGGGCTTTCGTATTTCAAATATGTAATCCTTGTGAAAAGAACTTTTATTGGATACGACGAACTTTGACCCTTTGACCTAGACCTTGGAGAACACATGTGTACATCTGAATCTTTTTTTCTGTTTCGTTTCTATGGCAACCGTGAGCGACTCATTACAATTATTTTGAAAGTAGAAATCACTTTGACACATTGCAAGGAATAAACATTGAAAGTTTCAAAACGATTGCCTGAGTAGTTATTGAGAAAATCGAAATTAAAGAATTTTAACTTTCACCTGGTTTCCATGGCAATAATCGATTATATGAAAATTTTAAATACGAGTTGCAGAACTACAGATACTAATCATTAAAATAAGAAAAGTTTCATGACGAACGTTTAAGGGACCAGAGAGAACACTCTCGGACAAAATTTGTCGCTTTTTACAGGTTTCCATGGCAACGGTAGACATATTGGAACTGAACGACCTCACTGCACAACTACAACCAGTGATCGTCCTTGAAGGAAAGTTTCAGGAAGATTGTCCCAGCCATCTCCGAGAAACAGCCTGGATAAAAAAAACATGCGTACAATATCAATATGTCGTCCCCGACTTCGTTCGGGGCGACATAATAACTCCTGAATTTTTCTCATCAATAACTCCTGAATTTTCCCCTTCAATTCGAGCATTTCTGCATTGCAGAGAGCTGATGTGTGTTATGTGATAATAAATCATGTGTGAACTTTCTCAGTTTAGCGGAATCATGAACATTTTCGGCGAGATGAATGTTTTGTATACAGTGGTGATCAAGGCTTTGCGAACCATCAGGAGCGGATCAAAGAATTTATGAATGAATAAAAACTATGGAAATGACGTACCAATTTTTTAATTTATACTTGCACTATCTAATGAAATGAATAATATACAAGTGATAGATATACAAGAAAACGCGAAATGATAATAAATGCAGCTGACAATCGTTATTTTTTTTTTATATAGATAAAATAAAATATTTATAAATTCAAGAGACAAAACAGAAGGAGAATGAATGATGGCAAAATATCACATGACGGGAACTGAATTTTATGAATGAAGATTTTAAAAAGTTACTTGTAAGTTGTATATGTTATATCTGTGTATTCTACTTGGCTGTGTGCTTAATAAAAAGAGGGGGGGGGGGCGTCTTGAACATAGTAAATAGCCATAACGTTTGAACGGTAAGTACTAGGGCTTTCGTATTTCAAATATGTAATCCTTGTGAAAAGAACTTTTATTGGATACGACGAACTTTGACCCTTTGACCTAGACCTTGGAGAACACATGTGTACATCTGAATCTTTTTTTCTGTTTCGTTTCTATGGCAACCGTGAGCGACTCATTACAATTATTTTGAAAGTAGAAATCACTTTGACACATTGCAAGGAATAAACATTGAAAGTTTCAAAACGATTGCCTGAGTAGTTATTGAGAAAATCGAAATTAAAGAATTTTAACTTTCACCTGGTTTCCATGGCAATAATCGATTATATGAAAATTTTAAATACGAGTTGCAGAACTACAGATACTAATCATTAAAATAAGAAAAGTTTCATGACGAACGTTTAAGGGACCAGAGAGAACACTCTCGGACAAAATTTGTCGCTTTTTACAGGTTTCCATGGCAACGGTAGACATATTGGAACTGAACGACCTCACTGCACAACTACAACCAGTGATCGTCCTTGAAGGAAAGTTTCAGGAAGATTGTCCCAGCCATCTCCGAGAAACAGCCTGGATAAAAAAAACATGCGTACAATATCAATATGTCGTCCCCGACTTCGTTCGGGGCGACATAATAACTCCTGAATTTTTCTCATCAATAACTCCTGAATTTTCCCCTTCAATTCGAGCATTTCTGCATTGCAGAGAGCTGATGTGTGTTATGTGATAATAAATCATGTGTGAACTTTCTCAGTTTAGCGGAATCATGAACATTTTCGGCGAGATGAATGTTTTGTATACAGTGGTGATCAAGGCTTTGCGAACCATCAGGAGCGGATCAAAGAATTTATGAATGAATAAAAACTATGGAAATGACGTACCAATTTTTTAATTTATACTTGCACTATCTAATGAAATGAATAATATACAAGTGATAGATATACAAGAAAACGCGAAATGATAATAAATGCAGCTGACAATCGTTATTTTTTTTTTATATAGATAAAATAAAATATTTATAAATTCAAGAGACAAAACAGAAGGAGAATGAATGATGGCAAAATATCACATGACGGGAACTGAATTTTATGAATGAAGATTTTAAAAAGTTACTTGTAAGTTGTATATGTTATATCTGTGTATTCTACTTGGCTGTGTGCTTAATAAAAAGAGGGGGGGGGGCGTCTTGAACATAGTAAATAGCCATAACGTTTGAACGGTAAGTACTAGGGCTTTCGTATTTCAAATATGTAATCCTTGTGAAAAGAACTTTTATTGGATACGACGAACTTTGACCCTTTGACCTAGACCTTGGAGAACACATGTGTACATCTGAATCTTTTTTTCTGTTTCGTTTCTATGGCAACCGTGAGCGACTCATTACAATTATTTTGAAAGTAGAAATCACTTTGACACATTGCAAGGAATAAACATTGAAAGTTTCAAAACGATTGCCTGAGTAGTTATTGAGAAAATCGAAATTAAAGAATTTTAACTTTCACCTGGTTTCCATGGCAATAATCGATTATATGAAAATTTTAAATACGAGTTGCAGAACTACAGATACTAATCATTAAAATAAGAAAAGTTTCATGACGAACGTTTAAGGGACCAGAGAGAACACTCTCGGACAAAATTTGTCGCTTTTTACAGGTTTCCATGGCAACGGTAGACATATTGGAACTGAACGACCTCACTGCACAACTACAACCAGTGATCGTCCTTGAAGGAAAGTTTCAGGAAGATTGTCCCAGCCATCTCCGAGAAACAGCCTGGATAAAAAAAACATGCGTACAATATCAATATGTCGTCCCCGACTTCGTTCGGGGCGACATAATAACTCCTGAATTTTTCTCATCAATAACTCCTGAATTTTCCCCTTCAATTCGAGCATTTCTGCATTGCAGAGAGCTGATGTGTGTTATGTGATAATAAATCATGTGTGAACTTTCTCAGTTTAGCGGAATCATGAACATTTTCGGCGAGATGAATGTTTTGTATACAGTGGTGATCAAGGCTTTGCGAACCATCAGGAGCGGATCAAAGAATTTATGAATGAATAAAAACTATGGAAATGACGTACCAATTTTTTAATTTATACTTGCACTATCTAATGAAATGAATAATATACAAGTGATAGATATACAAGAAAACGCGAAATGATAATAAATGCAGCTGACAATCGTTATTTTTTTTTTATATAGATAAAATAAAATATTTATAAATTCAAGAGACAAAACAGAAGGAGAATGAATGATGGCAAAATATCACATGACGGGAACTGAATTTTATGAATGAAGATTTTAAAAAGTTACTTGTAAGTTGTATATGTTATATCTGTGTATTCTACTTGGCTGTGTGCTTAATAAAAAGAGGGGGGGGGGCGTCTTGAACATAGTAAATAGCCATAACGTTTGAACGGTAAGTACTAGGGCTTTCGTATTTCAAATATGTAATCCTTGTGAAAAGAACTTTTATTGGATACGACGAACTTTGACCCTTTGACCTAGACCTTGGAGAACACATGTGTACATCTGAATCTTTTTTTCTGTTTCGTTTCTATGGCAACCGTGAGCGACTCATTACAATTATTTTGAAAGTAGAAATCACTTTGACACATTGCAAGGAATAAACATTGAAAGTTTCAAAACGATTGCCTGAGTAGTTATTGAGAAAATCGAAATTAAAGAATTTTAACTTTCACCTGGTTTCCATGGCAATAATCGATTATATGAAAATTTTAAATACGAGTTGCAGAACTACAGATACTAATCATTAAAATAAGAAAAGTTTCATGACGAACGTTTAAGGGACCAGAGAGAACACTCTCGGACAAAATTTGTCGCTTTTTACAGGTTTCCATGGCAACGGTAGACATATTGGAACTGAACGACCTCACTGCACAACTACAACCAGTGATCGTCCTTGAAGGAAAGTTTCAGGAAGATTGTCCCAGCCATCTCCGAGAAACAGCCTGGATAAAAAAAACATGCGTACAATATCAATATGTCGTCCCCGACTTCGTTCGGGGCGACATAATAACTCCTGAATTTTTCTCATCAATAACTCCTGAATTTTCCCCTTCAATTCGAGCATTTCTGCATTGCAGAGAGCTGATGTGTGTTATGTGATAATAAATCATGTGTGAACTTTCTCAGTTTAGCGGAATCATGAACATTTTCGGCGAGATGAATGTTTTGTATACAGTGGTGATCAAGGCTTTGCGAACCATCAGGAGCGGATCAAAGAATTTATGAATGAATAAAAACTATGGAAATGACGTACCAATTTTTTAATTTATACTTGCACTATCTAATGAAATGAATAATATACAAGTGATAGATATACAAGAAAACGCGAAATGATAATAAATGCAGCTGACAATCGTTATTTTTTTTTTATATAGATAAAATAAAATATTTATAAATTCAAGAGACAAAACAGAAGGAGAATGAATGATGGCAAAATATCACATGACGGGAACTGAATTTTATGAATGAAGATTTTAAAAAGTTACTTGTAAGTTGTATATGTTATATCTGTGTATTCTACTTGGCTGTGTGCTTAATAAAAAGAGGGGGGGGGGCGTCTTGAACATAGTAAATAGCCATAACGTTTGAACGGTAAGTACTAGGGCTTTCGTATTTCAAATATGTAATCCTTGTGAAAAGAACTTTTATTGGATACGACGAACTTTGACCCTTTGACCTAGACCTTGGAGAACACATGTGTACATCTGAATCTTTTTTTCTGTTTCGTTTCTATGGCAACCGTGAGCGACTCATTACAATTATTTTGAAAGTAGAAATCACTTTGACACATTGCAAGGAATAAACATTGAAAGTTTCAAAACGATTGCCTGAGTAGTTATTGAGAAAATCGAAATTAAAGAATTTTAACTTTCACCTGGTTTCCATGGCAATAATCGATTATATGAAAATTTTAAATACGAGTTGCAGAACTACAGATACTAATCATTAAAATAAGAAAAGTTTCATGACGAACGTTTAAGGGACCAGAGAGAACACTCTCGGACAAAATTTGTCGCTTTTTACAGGTTTCCATGGCAACGGTAGACATATTGGAACTGAACGACCTCACTGCACAACTACAACCAGTGATCGTCCTTGAAGGAAAGTTTCAGGAAGATTGTCCCAGCCATCTCCGAGAAACAGCCTGGATAAAAAAAACATGCGTACAATATCAATATGTCGTCCCCGACTTCGTTCGGGGCGACATAATAACTCCTGAATTTTTCTCATCAATAACTCCTGAATTTTCCCCTTCAATTCGAGCATTTCTGCATTGCAGAGAGCTGATGTGTGTTATGTGATAATAAATCATGTGTGAACTTTCTCAGTTTAGCGGAATCATGAACATTTTCGGCGAGATGAATGTTTTGTATACAGTGGTGATCAAGGCTTTGCGAACCATCAGGAGCGGATCAAAGAATTTATGAATGAATAAAAACTATGGAAATGACGTACCAATTTTTTAATTTATACTTGCACTATCTAATGAAATGAATAATATACAAGTGATAGATATACAAGAAAACGCGAAATGATAATAAATGCAGCTGACAATCGTTATTTTTTTTTTATATAGATAAAATAAAATATTTATAAATTCAAGAGACAAAACAGAAGGAGAATGAATGATGGCAAAATATCACATGACGGGAACTGAATTTTATGAATGAAGATTTTAAAAAGTTACTTGTAAGTTGTATATGTTATATCTGTGTATTCTACTTGGCTGTGTGCTTAATAAAAAGAGGGGGGGGGGGCGTCTTGAACATAGTAAATAGCCATAACGTTTGAACGGTAAGTACTAGGGCTTTCGTATTTCAAATATGTAATCCTTGTGAAAAGAACTTTTATTGGATACGACGAACTTTGACCCTTTGACCTAGACCTTGGAGAACACATGTGTACATCTGAATCTTTTTTTCTGTTTCGTTTCTATGGCAACCGTGAGCGACTCATTACAATTATTTTGAAAGTAGAAATCACTTTGACACATTGCAAGGAATAAACATTGAAAGTTTCAAAACGATTGCCTGAGTAGTTATTGAGAAAATCGAAATTAAAGAATTTTAACTTTCACCTGGTTTCCATGGCAATAATCGATTATATGAAAATTTTAAATACGAGTTGCAGAACTACAGATACTAATCATTAAAATAAGAAAAGTTTCATGACGAACGTTTAAGGGACCAGAGAGAACACTCTCGGACAAAATTTGTCGCTTTTTACAGGTTTCCATGGCAACGGTAGACATATTGGAACTGAACGACCTCACTGCACAACTACAACCAGTGATCGTCCTTGAAGGAAAGTTTCAGGAAGATTGTCCCAGCCATCTCCGAGAAACAGCCTGGATAAAAAAAACATGCGTACAATATCAATATGTCGTCCCCGACTTCGTTCGGGGCGACATAATAACTCCTGAATTTTTCTCATCAATAACTCCTGAATTTTCCCCTTCAATTCGAGCATTTCTGCATTGCAGAGAGCTGATGTGTGTTATGTGATAATAAATCATGTGTGAACTTTCTCAGTTTAGCGGAATCATGAACATTTTCGGCGAGATGAATGTTTTGTATACAGTGGTGATCAAGGCTTTGCGAACCATCAGGAGCGGATCAAAGAATTTATGAATGAATAAAAACTATGGAAATGACGTACCAATTTTTTAATTTATACTTGCACTATCTAATGAAATGAATAATATACAAGTGATAGATATACAAGAAAACGCGAAATGATAATAAATGCAGCTGACAATCGTTATTTTTTTTTATATAGATAAAATAAAATATTTATAAATTCAAGAGACAAAACAGAAGGAGAATGAATGATGGCAAAATATCACATGACGGGAACTGAATTTTATGAATGAAGATTTTAAAAAGTTACTTGTAAGTTGTATATGTTATATCTGTGTATTCTACTTGGCTGTGTGCTTAATAAAAAGAGGGGGGGGGGCGTCTTGAACATAGTAAATAGCCATAACGTTTGAACGGTAAGTACTAGGGCTTTCGTATTTCAAATATGTAATCCTTGTGAAAAGAACTTTTATTGGATACGACGAACTTTGACCCTTTGACCTAGACCTTGGAGAACACATGTGTACATCTGAATCTTTTTTTCTGTTTCGTTTCTATGGCAACCGTGAGCGACTCATTACAATTATTTTGAAAGTAGAAATCACTTTGACACATTGCAAGGAATAAACATTGAAAGTTTCAAAACGATTGCCTGAGTAGTTATTGAGAAAATCGAAATTAAAGAATTTTAACTTTCACCTGGTTTCCATGGCAATAATCGATTATATGAAAATTTTAAATACGAGTTGCAGAACTACAGATACTAATCATTAAAATAAGAAAAGTTTCATGACGAACGTTTAAGGGACCAGAGAGAACACTCTCGGACAAAATTTGTCGCTTTTTACAGGTTTCCATGGCAACGGTAGACATATTGGAACTGAACGACCTCACTGCACAACTACAACCAGTGATCGTCCTTGAAGGAAAGTTTCAGGAAGATTGTCCCAGCCATCTCCGAGAAACAGCCTGGATAAAAAAAACATGCGTACAATATCAATATGTCGTCCCCGACTTCGTTCGGGGCGACATAATAACTCCTGAATTTTTCTCATCAATAACTCCTGAATTTTCCCCTTCAATTCGAGCATTTCTGCATTGCAGAGAGCTGATGTGTGTTATGTGATAATAAATCATGTGTGAACTTTCTCAGTTTAGCGGAATCATGAACATTTTCGGCGAGATGAATGTTTTGTATACAGTGGTGATCAAGGCTTTGCGAACCATCAGGAGCGGATCAAAGAATTTATGAATGAATAAAAACTATGGAAATGACGTACCAATTTTTTAATTTATACTTGCACTATCTAATGAAATGAATAATATACAAGTGATAGATATACAAGAAAACGCGAAATGATAATAAATGCAGCTGACAATCGTTATTTTTTTTTATATAGATAAAATAAAATATTTATAAATTCAAGAGACAAAACAGAAGGAGAATGAATGATGGCAAAATATCACATGACGGGAACTGAATTTTATGAATGAAGATTTTAAAAAGTTACTTGTAAGTTGTATATGTTATATCTGTGTATTCTACTTGGCTGTGTGCTTAATAAAAAGAGGGGGGGGCGTCTTGAACATAGTAAATAGCCATAACGTTTGAACGGTAAGTACTAGGGCTTTCGTATTTCAAATATGTAATCCTTGTGAAAAGAACTTTTATTGGATACGACGAACTTTGACCCTTTGACCTAGACCTTGGAGAACACATGTGTACATCTGAATCTTTTTTTCTGTTTCGTTTCTATGGCAACCGTGAGCGACTCATTACAATTATTTTGAAAGTAGAAATCACTTTGACACATTGCAAGGAATAAACATTGAAAGTTTCAAAACGATTGCCTGAGTAGTTATTGAGAAAATCGAAATTAAAGAATTTTAACTTTCACCTGGTTTCCATGGCAATAATCGATTATATGAAAATTTTAAATACGAGTTGCAGAACTACAGATACTAATCATTAAAATAAGAAAAGTTTCATGACGAACGTTTAAGGGACCAGAGAGAACACTCTCGGACAAAATTTGTCGCTTTTTACAGGTTTCCATGGCAACGGTAGACATATTGGAACTGAACGACCTCACTGCACAACTACAACCAGTGATCGTCCTTGAAGGAAAGTTTCAGGAAGATTGTCCCAGCCATCTCCGAGAAACAGCCTGGATAAAAAAAACATGCGTACAATATCAATATGTCGTCCCCGACTTCGTTCGGGGCGACATAATAACTCCTGAATTTTTCTCATCAATAACTCCTGAATTTTCCCCTTCAATTCGAGCATTTCTGCATTGCAGAGAGCTGATGTGTGTTATGTGATAATAAATCATGTGTGAACTTTCTCAGTTTAGCGGAATCATGAACATTTTCGGCGAGATGAATGTTTTGTATACAGTGGTGATCAAGGCTTTGCGAACCATCAGGAGCGGATCAAAGAATTTATGAATGAATAAAAACTATGGAAATGACGTACCAATTTTTTAATTTATACTTGCACTATCTAATGAAATGAATAATATACAAGTGATAGATATACAAGAAAACGCGAAATGATAATAAATGCAGCTGACAATCGTTATTTTTTTTTATATAGATAAAATAAAATATTTATAAATTCAAGAGACAAAACAGAAGGAGAATGAATGATGGCAAAATATCACATGACGGGAACTGAATTTTATGAATGAAGATTTTAAAAAGTTACTTGTAAGTTGTATATGTTATATCTGTGTATTCTACTTGGCTGTGTGCTTAATAAAAAGAGGGGGGGGGGCGTCTTGAACATAGTAAATAGCCATAACGTTTGAACGGTAAGTACTAGGGCTTTCGTATTTCAAATATGTAATCCTTGTGAAAAGAACTTTTATTGGATACGACGAACTTTGACCCTTTGACCTAGACCTTGGAGAACACATGTGTACATCTGAATCTTTTTTTCTGTTTCGTTTCTATGGCAACCGTGAGCGACTCATTACAATTATTTTGAAAGTAGAAATCACTTTGACACATTGCAAGGAATAAACATTGAAAGTTTCAAAACGATTGCCTGAGTAGTTATTGAGAAAATCGAAATTAAAGAATTTTAACTTTCACCTGGTTTCCATGGCAATAATCGATTATATGAAAATTTTAAATACGAGTTGCAGAACTACAGATACTAATCATTAAAATAAGAAAAGTTTCATGACGAACGTTTAAGGGACCAGAGAGAACACTCTCGGACAAAATTTGTCGCTTTTTACAGGTTTCCATGGCAACGGTAGACATATTGGAACTGAACGACCTCACTGCACAACTACAACCAGTGATCGTCCTTGAAGGAAAGTTTCAGGAAGATTGTCCCAGCCATCTCCGAGAAACAGCCTGGATAAAAAAAACATGCGTACAATATCAATATGTCGTCCCCGACATCGTTCGGGGCGACATAATAATAGTGGAAAAGAAACAACAGAATCAGTAGAAGGTCTTCCGTTGGAGACGGAAGACCTTAATAATAAGAAACAGAGTAAAAACAATATGTTCCCCAACTTCGTTTGGGGAACATAACTAGTGCTAATTGTAACGGGAACCGTTACAGATGTTCCCCAAACGCTCCCCAACTCCCTTTTGGTGCCATATTCCCTGTTAGCCTTATTAAATAAGACAACATCTGTGCATTTTTGACTTTAACAACGTTTTCCAAAAAGGATACCAATTATATTCAAATTTTAACATTGAACGCGTGCCCATGTGAATGCACGTGCATAATGATCATATAATCTTGTCTGCACTTTCTATATATTAAAATGTACTTTATATGGAAGCATTTAGTCCAAAAGTATTAAAATTCACTCATTCAAGTGTATTTTCAATTTCACTCGTTCCAAATGCACGCACATGCGTGCACGTGCATGATGACCATACCTTCTTGTAGGAGGCCCTTATATCTATCTATGTTCTAAATCCCATCCTGTTTGGTTGAAAACCAAGGGAATTATAGCCATTTCAAGATTCAGCCAATCAGATTGCAGTACACGTGCATCCACGTGATTTCAAGAATTTTTTTTCTAAATCATATTGTAGAATATCCTAATGCATAACTATGTTTTAAATTTCAAAGCATTTCGTCAAAAATCAAAGGAGATATAGCCATTTCAAGTTTCAGCCAATCAGATTGCAGCGCACGTGCATGCGCGTGATTTTTTGAAATTTTTTGTATATCACATTGCAGGATATCCTAATGCATGACTATGTTTTAAATTTCAAAGCATTTCGTCAAAAAATAAAGGAGATATAGCCATTTAAAGTTTCAGCCAATCAGATTGCAGCGCACGTGCATGCGCGTGATTTCATGAATTTTTTTTAATATCGTGTTTTCGGATATCCTTATTCATGACAATGTTAAAAATTTCAAAGCATTTCGTCCGAAAACAAAAGAGATATTTAGATTTTTGTTTCAGCCAATCAGAGGAAGGCGCACGTGCATGTGCGTGAGTTCATGCTAATTTGACAGTGTCATATTATTAACACTTTTAATACATCCTTATGTAATGAGTTTCAAAGCATTTCATCAAAAAATGTAAAAGTTATAGCAATGTTAAGTATATCGGTCAATTCACTCATTTCACGCGCACGCACGTGCATGCGTATGCGCGCAAAATGACCTTCGTTCCGCACACCTACACTACACACCTATTAACCCTAAAAAGGTTTTAGCTCAGTTGGGTGAACAGTTTCTGAGAACACTCGCGGACAAAAAAGTACCGGAGAACAAATAAGAAAAAAAACTAGATACGATCTCGTTGCGAGCAACGAGAGGTCTTCCGTCCGATTCAGGAAAAAAACTTGTAAAATCGAGCTGAAAAGTGATTCAAAATTTTGATCACAAGGAGGATTGAATCCAGGTCGCCAACGTGAATGCGCCTTTTTTTCTTTTTTCTCCCCAACGCGCGAACCATTTAGCTATTGGGAATACTGCTTTAATTAATATTATTCTTGTGTATACTTTTGCAACAGTACACCTGTCTAAGAATCATAAAAGGCGGGCCACTATTCATAATTTCGTGTCAAACGCCACGCGTAAATATTCGCACCTTTCCTTTGTACTGATCTATTAAAGAGGTGCAAAAGCTTCAATGAAATTAATTAATAAAACATTCTTATCACCTTTATTTTATTTCGGCGTTAGGAAAGTATATTTAACACATTGTACACATTACATATCGTATCTAGCCCAGTAACACTAAAGCAGTGAAACGGAAATTAAGTTTTTAAGATTGACACTGAATTGCAACGTACTACTACGTGAGAGTCCAAGTAGTTTTTTGCATTCCATTAAGCTATTGGGAGTACTGCTCTAAATATATTTGTGTATACCACGGTACTTTTGCAACAGTCTGTCTAAGAATTATAAAAAGCATTCATAATTTCGCGCCAAACGCCACGAGTAAATATTCGCGCCTTTTCTTTGGACTGATCTATTAGATAGGTATGATAGCATCAATTAAATTTTAAAAATAAAACATTCTTAGCGCCTTTATTTTATTTCGACGTTAAGAAAGTATATGTAACACATTATACACATTATATATATCCTATCTAGCCCAGTTACACTAAAGCAATGAAACGGAAATTAAGTTTTAAGATTGACACTCAATTGCAACGTACTACTGTAACATGTCGGATCTGAGCGGTCAGTAGGTCCGTGCTCGGATTACCGAGTTTTACTAGGGATATGATTGAATGCAATATATACAGATAATAATATGACACCTGCCTGGTGTCTTTAAATCAAATGACCTAAGTGCTTTGTATAATTATATATCTTCAGTTAATACCGGCACCTGCCTTGTGCCATCTGATAATTGCCTCACTATACTCGTATAACTGACTATATAAGTCAACATCTATCTGCCTGGTGCCTCTTGATTTAGCCTTTAACACCTGCCTGGTGTATTACTGTTTACCAAGTTGCCTATATAACTCTAGCCAAGTGGCTACAATATACTTACACAGTATGATTTAACTTTGTAAGAGCTTCTCTGTCCTAATGACAAACCTATAGCTAACATCACACAGCTACATTTTAACTAGCCACTGACTACTTAGCTACAATATACTTACACAGTATGATTTAACTTTGTAAGAGCTTCTCTGTCCTCATGACAAACCTATAGCTAATGTCACGCAACTATATTTTAACTAGTCACTAACTACAGCAACTTTGCACATTCCGATTTGATCGTTACACCAATTGGATTCTGTACCAAAGTGAAAACACAAGCCAGTTGGCTGTACTGCCACCTTGTACCTCAACTTAATCAATGATCATAAGTTATCAGATATCATATTGATAAAATACAACAGACTGCCTTTCTTTTGGCAACACTAGTATTATTTTCTAACAGAACATCATTTATCAATAATACTTGTATAATTCTTTTGTCAATTGACCAATTAATTACAATATTTTTATTGATTAGCTATTATAATATAACAAGTAACGGGACGTAACTCCTCCAACCATTTCACTACTACGTGAGAGTCGAAGTAGTTTTTTACATTTCATGTATCCTTATGTCAGAATCGTTTAATCAAACGCTCAGCTGCCTCCATAAGCCCCTACTCGTGAAATGGCGGAGTTGACAGAGACAGCCGCCATCTTGGACCCGCTTCAGATTTTCAAATATTAATATCTAGAGTTCAGATTAACCAATATTAAAACAACTTATATAGTAAGCATCAATAGAAGTGTCTCTTTTAATATTCCAAAAATAAATGAAAAATATTGAAAAACAACGAAAGTTGAAAAATTGGACTTTTTGAATTGGCTTCCGGTAGCGACAGGAAGTATTGACGACGAACGAAAAGTCGCGTCCTGGAAAGTATCGATCATCATTTATAAACTCTGAAAGTTTCAAATTGATATCTTCTACCGTTTTTGAGTTTAATTGTGGACAAAATGTCGTTTTAAAATCAGGAAAATGGTCCAAAACTTGGCACCAGAGAGGATTTTTCAAAAACTGTCTTGGAACTTTGAAGAGTATCTTACAACACATCTTTCCTGAAAATTTCATGTAATTCTATCCAGTAGTTGTCGAGAAATCGTGTCAGAAAAATAATAATAATAATAATAATAAGAAACAGTAGAATCACTATAAGGTCTTCCGTGAAGACGGAAGACCTTAACTAGATGAAACTCGTTGCGAGCAACGAGAGGTCTTCCGTCCGATTACGGAAAGAAAACGTAAAATCGATTTGAAAAGTAAAAAAAAGATTTGCACACAAGGGGGATTGAACCAAAGTCGCCACATGAAATTCCAACGCACTAAATATTACGCTATCGGGACCTCTACTCTAAATCTACTTGTATATATCAATTATACAGTGCTTCTCTCTTAAAATTATGAAAGTCGGGCCACTATTCAAATTTTAGCGCCAAACGCCATGAGTTAATCTTCGCCCCTTTTCTTTGGAATGTTCTATTAAATAGGAGTGATAGCTTTAATGAAATTAAAAGAAAAGAACGTTCTTATAGCCTAAGATTCGAAGTTTAGAAAGTATGTTTAACACATTTTACAAATTCCATATTGTACATATGCATGTAACACTAAAGCGGTGAAACGGTTATGAATTTTTTTCAATTTCCTGTTTATCCTCAAAGTGAACTATCCCGAATAGTTAATCGAAAAAGGTTGAAAAGTTTCGCCGGAAAACATGGCTCGCCCTACAACTGTCAGGAATCCGATATCGTTTATGCTCAATAACTTGAATCAGGTCTTTGAGACAAGAATGCTAAAATAAACTCCATGAAGCGATCTTTAAAAAAAAACGTTTTCTTATTTTTGTCTAATTTATTAGTTTAATATGACACAAGTGTGCACAGGAAAAACAGTGGTTAATATTTATATTGACAAAATTAATTGATATTCTTTTTTGAGAAAGCATTACTTATAAGTATAATTTAAGATCTGTTTTTCGGCGATGCACAAGAGATATTAGGTATCGAATTTCATTTGCACATTTAGTCTTTTCTTTTTCTACTTTGAAAACCAGCCAAAACCAATTATAGAAGACGTTAATTTGACACAGAACTGCAACATAAATACGACGTGACAATCCAAGTATTCCTTTGCCTTTCATTTATTCTTATGTTACTTTCATTCAAACAAACGCTCGGCTGCCTACGTAAACACCTATTGCGAAATGTCGGCGTTGACAGAGACAGCCGCCATTTTGGACCCGCTTCAGATTTTTGAATGCTAATATCTAGAGTTTAGACTGATCACCATTCAAATAAATTATATAGTAAGCATGATTAGAAGGGTTTCTATAAACAAGCCGAAAATAAATGAAAAATACTGAAAAACAAAAAAGTTAGAAAATACGATTTTTTAAAATTTGCATCTCGTAACGACCGGAAGTACTGACGATGCACGGAAAGGTGATTCTGCAAACCACAAAGTCATGATCTATCATCTCCAATAAGTCTCCAGTTCATATCCTAAACCGTTTTCGATAAAAAGGGGCGACAAAATTGCATTTTAAAATCAGGAAATTGTCCATAACTTGGCACCAGAAGCGAATTTTCCAAATTTTGCATCAGAAGTAACAACTTCATATTATAACTCATATTTTGTGAAAGTTACATGAAAAACCGCTGAATAGTTTTCGAGAAATCGCCTGCACAAAATTTTGTCAAAAAAAGAATAAGAATAATAAGAAACTAGAAAAGAAACTCGTTGCGAGCAACGAGAGGTCTTCCGTCCGATTCTGAAAAAAACCCCCGCAAAATTGAGCTGAAAAAAGTGATAAAACTTGTTATGAAAACAAAGGGCATTGAACCCGGGTCGTTAGCATGAAAATCCAAACCGCTTACTATTACTCTATAAGAACCAAAGCTCTAAATGTACTTGTATATACTTCTGCAACAGTACATGAGTTTTCGAATAATGAAAGGCAGGTCACTATTCATAATTTTGTGTCAAACACCACGAGTAAATCTTTTTCTTTGGAATGTTCCATTAAATAGGTGCGATAGCTTCGATGGAAATGAAACAAGAACGTTCTTATAGCTTAAATTTCAAGGTTAAGAAAGTATATTTAGCATATTTACACATTCCATATCGTATATAGATAAATAATACTAAATCAGTGAATCTGGTAAACTTTTTACCTTTTTTTTTAAATTTCCTGTTCATCCCCACTAAGAACATATTGATAAAAGCATGCCTACTACAGTCAGGGAATCAGATAACATTTATGTTCAATAATTTAAATCAGATCTTTGAGAAAAGGAATGTTGATATGAACTCCATTCAATGATATTTTGAAAAATGATTTTCTTATATTTTCTTTTCTTTTCTATTATTTGAATATGACACAAGTCTGCATGAGCAAAACAGTGGTTACGTTTAATACTTACTATGTACATCCATATTGTTTCTTAAAAACTATTACTTATACCTATGATTTAAAATCTAAATTTCCGAAACAAAAGATACTAGGTATCGTATTTCATTTGCACATTTAGTCTTTTCTTTTTCTACTTTGAGAACCAGCCAAAACTGGAGACTTATTAGAGATGATAGATGACAAATTACAATGTTTTATGATTTACACTTATTAATACCAAAAATATTTAATTATGACATTAAAATTTTGTAGCTCAGAGTGACCTACTTTTTCAATTGACATACTTTGAGGTCCAAGCTGCATCAACTGACAAAATTAAATGATTTTAATCCAAATAGATTATAGAACCTGAGAAAATACTTAATCAGGTCGCAGTGACCTACTTTTCTGTCCACATACTTAAAGAACCCAATATGCATCAACCAAGAACGTTTGATGCCTAGGCAAATTAGTAACTGAAATTATTTAAACACAGCTTTAACATTCCAAAGACAGGTCACTGAGGTCAGAGTGACCTGCATTTAAGTTGACATGTATGCATTTAAAGTTTAAAACATCAAAAAAGATTTATTGAAGCCCTTTCCAAGTACATGTAGATAAAAATATACAATTTATTGTTTTTTATTGGGACAAAAACGGAGGGATACGGGGGGATACATTCAAAAGATCTAAACCAATCTGCTGCATTTATTTGTTTAAGCCGATGTAAATAATAAAAACAGCAGAAAAAACAACACATATTAAAAAAATTAAAGAAAGTTCCTCTTCATGGAAGAGAGAGAGAGAGAGAGTTTTTTGAACAACTTGGACAAAGAACAAGAAAAGATGTTACATGTATGCCTTATATCCTTTCTAAAATACTTATCCAATAATACAAACAACTAGAGCCGAGCTCGTTGCAAAGCAACGAATAGGTCTTCCGTTGGAGCTACGGAAAGGAAGACGTAACCTTGAGTCTACGTCAAACCATTCTAAAATTATTTAAGTAAGCAACCCAAAGGCTTGTTGAGGAAGCAACTTACAATGTTTCGCCAGGAAAAAGACTGTAAAAGAATGTTATGTGCATGACCTTGAACTTTCTAAATGACCTTGCAACAAGCAAAGACAAACTCTGTTATAAAAATACATACTCTGCGTGTTACCGAGTGGAAAAGTTCACGTATGTTTTTTTAGATATTCTTTTAGTTCATATCCAACCAAAACATCTTATCTTAAGTGACCTAGAACTTGAGACAAGGTCATGCCCCACCCTGCATTATATGAGCAATGTTTCACTGGTACAAATACGGTTGAGAATTTAAAGTTTCTCTGTCAGTAACAGTGACTCGTCCAAAAGACTGGATATGTTCAGTCAAATTTTTTTTTAGCATATATCGAATCGAAAGAATTTATTAGGTTCAAAACTATGATTTACATGATGATTTAACTAGAAATATAAGTGTATGACGTTTGTTGAGAATATCTTGAATAGTTTCTTAAAAATGGAAATTCCGTCCAGATAATGCATATAGGCATAAGCTTACATAAAAATATCTCAAATGGTTTCTTTAATGCTATGCAAATTGCAAATTAAAGACAAGTGAGGTCAAGGTCACAGGAAAGTGCAAGATCAAACTGTATCAGGATACTAAAGTTTGATAAAAATGTCTTGAAAGGATTCTTCAAAACTGAAGGTCGCCCGTTTGGCACAGTGGTTAGAGCATCTGTTATACACTAAGGTTTGGATAGCTCTCATAAGTGTGTACAGTGTATCAGCATATGAAGTTGAGTAAAAATATAAATGCTTTCTTCAAAACTGAGCTTAATACTCAATGAAATAGGTAAGGTAAGATCAAGGTGAAAGGAGAGGTCAAAGTAAAAAAAAATGCATGTATCACCATAAGAAGTAAAAGAATACTTATAGTCTTGAATGGTATGTTTCTGAGTTAAACACTAACCTGAGAAAAGTTAGGTTAAGGTCAAAGGAAAGGTAAAACAAAATGTTGATGCAGTTACAAACGTGTAGCTAGCCTATGGTATGTATCAGCACATATCAGTACATATCGGCACATGAAGTTTGATGATACTATCTTGAATGGTCTCTTTAGACAGAATTCATAAAAGGTGAGATTAAGTTCAAAGGAAAGGTCAAAGTTAAAATATGTTGATGCAGGAAAATAGCTCTCATCAATGTTTATCAGCATAGGACGTTTAATATAAAAAAAATTGAATAGTTTCTTTGAAATTGAGCTTTGAACTGAGGTAAACGCAAAGCGGGGAAGAGGGACAGACGGAAAATGGAGGACGTACATGACAAACAATATATGCCCGGCCATTTTCATGTGGAAGCATCAAAGTTTCAATGAGAATGTTTTATTTTAAATTTGGAGACTTGTGAAATGATGCGTGGAGACCGATCCTATGGATGAGACCGGATAAATCAAGGTCTTGTGTCGGGGTAGGTGCTGGCATGAAAAGGATCAAAGCACCTGATTTCATCAGGCATAAAACTTGAAATTAATAAATGCACAAGCAAATACGCTTGATTAAAACAAATATGAGATAGAGTGAAATAAAATACCATATAACGGGTAATTTTTACTACTGTATATTTTTACGAATTTGGGTCAAAAAAGGTGATTTAAATTTTTATACGTTGATCTTTTACGAATTGAATATGTCCGTAAAAATTCAAAACATCAGACGTAAAATTCCAGATTACATTGAATGCATTTACGTGTACAAATAACGTGTCCAAAAACCCTATGTAACTTGTAAGAGAGAGAAAGAAAGAGAGAGTGAGAGAGTTATTAAACACATGTTAATTTGATATAACAATATAAACAATGCAAACAAATTACATAATGAATTGTATACAGGCGCAGATCCAGAAATTTTTTCCAGGGGGGGTCCACCTCAGTCAAAAAAAAAATCCTATCCCGGAAATTTCTTGACAAGCAAAAAAAAAAAAAAACGTAAAGTAACACTCCCCCTAACGTCAAAAACCTATATCGTAAGGGGGGGGGGGGGGGGGGGGGGGTTAGTGGTGACTTCTTTTCTTCTTTTGCCTCAAATCTTTAACTTTTCATACCCATTTTACACATATAGTCCAGGGGGGTCTGCGTTTTTCAAGGGGGGTCCATGGTACTTTTTTTCTTGTTTTAGTATATACATTTTTAACCTGGTAAATTCCAGGGGGGGGGGGGGGGGGGATCCTGACCCCCCAGACCCCCCTCTAGATCCGCGCATGGTATAATTTTTTAAAAATAACCTTTTTATACATGAGCAATGTGCCCTTCATTTATTCATGTTTTTATGCGCCCGAATTTTTTCGGGGCGCATATTGTTTTTGTCCTGTCTGTTTGTCTGTTTGTCTGTTTATCTGTTTGTCTGTTTGTCTGTTGTCAACTTTAACCTTCGCCAAAAATTTTGAACCGTAAGAGATAGAGACTTCATATTTGGTATGCATACTCCTCTAACAACGTTCTTTCAAATGACATCAAGGTCAATGACCTTGTGACCTTGACTGTGACCTATATGCTAAAAATAGCTTTTTCCACTGTTTGCCATAACTTTTGAACCATAGGAGATAGGGACTTCATATTTAGTATGCATACTCCTCTAATGAACGTTCTTTCAAATGACATCAAGGTCAATGACCTTGTGACCTTGACTGTGACCTATATGCTAAAAATAGCTTTTTCAACTGTTTGTCATAACTTTTGAACCATAAGAGATAGAGACCTCATATTTAGTATGCGTACTCCTCTAATAAAGTTCCTTCAAATGACATCAAGGTCAATGACCTTGTGACCTTGACTGTGACCTACGGTATATGCTAAAAATAGCTTTTTCCACTTTTTGCCATAACTTTTGAACCATATGAGATAGGGACTTTTTATTTAGTATGCATACTCCACTAATGAAGTTCTTTCAATCAACACCAAGGTTAATGACCATGTGACCTTGACTGTGACCTATATGCTAAAAATAGCTTTTTCCACTTTATGCCATAACTTTTGAACCATAGGAGATAGGGACTTCATATTTAGTATGCATACCCCACTAATTAAGTTCTTACAAACAACACCAAGGTCAATGACCTTGTGACCTTGACTGTGACCTATATACTAAAAATAGCTTTTTCGAACTTTGTTGACGCCGGGCGCATAGTGTTTCACAAACACATCTTGTTTTTTATAAACATAGCTAGGCACACGTGCATGTCTGGTATATTTACCGAAAGCAAAGAGAGACAACTCAAACTAACATAATTGAAGTGAAAGTATTTAATTAAGTACAGCGTATTAAGAGGTCGAAGTTTTATTCAAAGCATATGAAGCAGAAGAAAGTGTCCAAGATTGAAAACACGGGTATACATTTAATTGGAAGAGCTGTAATTATTAAGTCAGTATCAGAAGTTATGCGTCTCTAAAAAATACTAAAAAAGAGTAACCAGGTAGGTCTAACTTATAAATTAATTGACAATGTTTGTATAATTTATATACAAGTTAATTGAGATTTACCTGTATGATCCCAATTGATGATTGGCTTAAAAGTGTTCAAAAAACTAACAGTATACTTATTATATAGCCTCCATGGAGTGAGCTTAGTAGCAATAAGCATTACTTTTACACATACCATGTTAAAAAATTATACGAGCCGTTTTATAAATTATATGAAATTTTACGCGTTTAAATTTTACGGATTTATAAACCTAAAAAAAAAAAAATACCCGTCATTCAGTAATATGAAAAAGGCGACATGATTTCAAAGCCAATTTCCACTGTTGGAGTACACGATGTTTTTAACATTCGACATGCCTGCGGCTCTCTGTGGCCACGCACGTTAAAAAAATAATGGAGAAACAAAAGAGTGATGGTAAAAATAAAACGTACATATAGTACATTACCTATCTCAAGACTTCCATCACTTATTATAATTATTTGCCGAAGCCCCTTATCAATTACAATTTTGATAAAATACATTAACACGGAATAGAGAAATAATTTTGCGTGAACAGGCCAAAGAAAGTTATCAAAATTCAAAATGATTTTATGCACCAGTGTTAGGAATTGCGATTTAATGTAAGATCGGTGACGTTTTCTTATTGATTCGATTAATTAAAAACACAAATTTCTATTAACTGATAGGTCTTTGTACACAATGGATTTTAAACGCGATCACAGACACTTTCTTTGTTTACGACAACAGGTGGCTGGTACACAAGTGACCCCGATCGGCAGCGTGGGATTGGCGCGTTTGATTACACAACTGTTACAAACATCTAGGCTGGCGAACGTGGAGATCAACTAAATGATCGTGAATTATTCGATTAATAAAGCTTAAAATTACTTAAAATTATATTTAACGTAGAAAGATAGATTTAATATATTCCGATGAAGACGTGTTCACTATAAAACTAATTAATAATACATAAAAAAGAAAAACTAATTGTTATATAAATAATTTAATAATGAACCGTAAAGCATGTTTAAAGACCTTTTTAGAAGAAATTTAACATTAAATACCATAGGGTATATTATTGATAGGAAGTTTGTGTAAATTATACACATGAAGAGGTCTGATTTTCTTTCCGATTGAAAAACGCTACCTGTTTACCTGGCCTGCTTTCTACTTCGTGTTACGCAATATCCCCGGTATATTCGAACAAATAAACATTCTCATCAGATCAAAAAGGTGTCAAAGAACAATTTTGTTCGTATAATCCAGATCGAAATATTTACCGTTTTTGAGTTATAAAGCAAAAACTTTCAAGCTCCCTAAATCCCTAATCATAGGGGCCAGCCCCTTTTGAACAGTATTATATGAAAGCCCTTGCAATTATGCACAACTTTTGTTCAACATGTCTTAACAAAATATTTTTAGTTTTCAAGATAAAAAGGAAAATATCTGTAAATTTTCGCTCTTTTAGGCGTTCTATTTTTTGACCCCTATATAGCGCCATTTTGAATACAGAAATCGAAAAACAAAAAACGATGTGCACAACTTCAATCCTTCTGTTATCTAAAACCAGTAAAATTTCTGCTCCAGCTCTAGTGGTCTCTGAGCCTTTGTCTGGAAATGAAAGCCTATAATTTTTCGTTTAAAGGGAAATAACTCAAAACCGGAAGTGAATTTTTGAAATTTTAGACAGCATTCTGAAAGAGTTTATTACCGTCTATAATGTCTGAAAATTTGAGCAAAATCCATTGAGAAATGAGTGAGATATGAGGCCTCAAAGTTGGCGTCTAGGAAGAAAACAAAAAAAAGAATAATAAGAATAATCTTAATCTTCAGAATCAGTAGAAGGTCTTCCGTTGGAAACGGAAGACCTTAACTATGGAAAGAAAAGTTACTTGTATATTGTCATGTAGCTCCGTTTTTCCGTTTCTGCTAAATGTAAACTAGATTGTACACAAATAACTCTATTATATTAATCTCTTTTTTTTTTCTACACAAAACTTGGATAAAAATGGACTAATCTGCTAAAGATATATGTATGCAATAGAAATCGATTAAAATGAATTTTAAAAAAAATACTTAAACATGTCAGTCTTAAATTAAAACATGCTTCTAAAAAAGGAATAGGGATACACCCAATAAAGAAGTACTAACTCAGAAATGTTCTTAATAAATAAGGAAAATAAAAACTTTAATCGTCTCCAAACCTGATTTTTTTGGGGGGAGGGGGGGGGGTCACATATATGATTATACAAAACATGTATTCGAATATGGTTTTAGATGCTAGATTTGCTTGCATACTCGCTAGTAGCTACACTAAGGGAAGCGAGTATGCGAGTGGATCAAAATTTAATTCGATTGTTTTAACTAAATTCTTTAAGTGACTAAGGGGGAGCTAACACCCCCGCCCCTTCTACATCTACACGTGATGGTAACTTGAAATAGGAAGTTCAGTAATTGCAACCCGGAACGTTTATTATGAGCGTAATTTTTGGTTCCGGACTAAACTAGCTTCGTAACAAAATGGAAAAGAAACAACTAAGTAGCAAAAATATATCAAATATCTTTCAGTAATTACACCCCAGAACGTTAATCATGACCATGAATCTTGGTTCTGGGCTAACTTGGCTTTGTCAAAAACTGGGGAAAAACAACTAAGTAGCAAAAGTATATGAAATATATTTCAGTGATTGCAACCCGGAACGTTTATTATGAGCATAATTTTTGGTTCCGGGCTAACTTAGCTTCGTCAAAAACTGGAAAACAAACAACTAAGTAGCTAAAATATATGAAATATCTTTCAGTAAATGCAACCCGGAACGTTTACTATGACCATAATTTTTGGTTCCGCGCTAACTTGGCTTCGTCAAAAACTGGAAAACAAACAACTTAGTAGCTAAGATATATGAAATATCTTTCAGTAAATGCAACCCGGAACGTTTATTATGACCATAATTTTTGGTTCCAGGCTAACTTAGCTTCGTCAAAAGCTGGAAATGAAACAACTAAGTAGCAAATAGATATGAAACATCTTTCAGTAAATGCAACCCGGAACATTTATTATGAGCATAATTTTTGGTTCCGGGCTAATTTGGCTTCGTCAAAAACTGGAAAACAAACAACTAAGTAGCTAAAATATATGAAATATCTTTCAGTAAATGCAACCCGGAACGTTTACTATGACCATAATTTTTGGTTGTGGGCTAACTTGGCTTCGTCAAAAACTGGAAAACAAACAACTTATCAGCTAAGATATATGAAATATCTTTCAGTAAATGCAACCCGGAACGTTTATTATGAGCATAAATTTTGGTTCCGGGCTAACTCAGCTTCGTAACAAAATGGAAAAGAAACAACTAAGTAGCTAAAATATATGAAATATCTTTCAGTAATTGCAACCCGGAACGTTTATTATGACCATAATATTTGGTTCCGGGCTAACTTGGCTTCGTCAAAAACTAGAAAACAAACAACTAAGTAGCTAAAATATATGAAATATCTTTCAGTAAATGCAACCCGGAACGTTTATTATGACCATAATATTTGGTTCCGGGCTAACTTGGCTTCGTCAAAAACTAGAAAACAAACAACTAAGTAGCTAAAATATATGAAATATCTTTCAGTAAATGCAACCCGGAACGTTTATTATGACCATAATTTTTGGTTCCGGGCTAACTTGGCTTCGTCAAAAACTGGAAAACAAACAACTAAGTAGCAAATAGATATGAAATATCTTTAAGTAATTGCAACCCGTAACGTTTATTATGACCATAATTTTTGGTTCCAGGCTAACTTGGCTTCGTCAAAAACTGGAAAACAAACAACTTAGTAGCTAAAATATATGAAATATCTTTCAGTAAATGCAACCCGGAACGTTTATTATGAGCATAATTTTTGGTTCCGGGCTAACTTAGCTTCGTAACAAAATGGAAAACAAACAACTAAGTAGCTAAAATATATGAAATATCTTTCAGTAATTGCAACCCGGAACGTTAATTATGACCATAATTTTTGGTTCCGGGCTAACTTATTTTCGTCATTTAGTGGAAAAGAAACATCAAAAGAAACGTCAAAGTAGCAAAAATAGTTGAAAATGCACTCAGTAATGCTAACCCGGAACGTTAAATATGATCATATAATTTTGGTTCCGTGCTAACTTATCTTCATCATAAAAAGGAAAGAGAACTTCAAAATAGCAAAATAGTTGAAATTGCGCCCAGTAATGATTAGCCGGAACGTTAAATATGATCATAATTTTGGTTCCGGGCTAACTTATTTTCGTCATTAATTGGAATAGAAACATCAAAGTAGCAAAAAAATAGTTGAAAATGCACGCAGTAATGCTAACCCGGAACGTTAAATATGATCATAATTTTGGTTCCGGGCCAACTTATTTTCGACACAAAGTGGGAAAAAGAACTTCAAAATAGCAAAAGATTTTTAAAATAGCTCTCAGTAATAGTCACCCAGAAATATGACCATAATTTGGGTTCCAGTCTGAGTTATTATAGTCAAAGATTGGAAAAGACAGACAGACAGCCCGAAATACAGGTATACAGACAAAAAACCTTTGAGCTGTAGGAAAGAAATTTTAAAAACCTCCTATGGCCTAAAGAAAGCCTTAAAGATTTTGAGGTCAAAGGTCAAGGTAATGAATTCATAAATTATTTTTAACATTTTCGTTTCCACGCGATATCTATGGAGAGTAGCCTTTGAGCGGAATTTTATACCACAACCCCCTATGTCCTAATTATGAGGAAGGCCTCTAAACTATTGGGTTTGAGGTCAAAATTTCAAAGGTCAACATCGTTAATTCATATACATGTATTTGTATATTCTTTCTGGATGTAAAACTTTCATTTCTGGCCATGGAATATCTCAAGAAGCGTTTACGATTTTGGAATGAAATGTCATACTATAACTCCCTAACACACACCCGTCTTAACCCCCCCCCCCTTTCAGTTCGTGCATGCTCTTCTTTTCCCTAATGCGGGGGACATAGATTCTCTGAATTAGCTTGTTTTATAAATCATGTTTGCATGACCTTGGGTATTATTGAGAACATTTTAAAACATTCTTTCTTTACACTTGTATTTCCATGTTAGCTTCTGTTTTCCCAAAAATCACTCCCCTTAGACACTTGTTTCCGCTATCCCAGTTGGTTCTACGGATCCATTTTGTTCTGCATGTATAATATTTTAATTAAAAAATATAATTTTATTCCCTATAAATTGTGGTCCCGTCTTACCTTCAATTGCCACGATTTGTGCAGACAAGCATCTACAATATCAGCTGCAGATCTTTAGCTCTCCGGAAAAAAAATATATTGATAGACCGGAGAGCTACAGTGCCACCCACTGAAAAAACTGTATATTTATTGCGCACAAAAAAGTGCGCTCGGTTCTCGATTTATCTCTCCATGTTTTTAAAACAATAATCTCAAAATATGACTAACCGTGTGTTCCTAACATATTCTTTCGCTGTTTCCACAACCAAACATTCCCCATAGTTGTTGTTAATAGTCCTCCTGACCCTGATATTGTAATCATCGAAAATTTCGCCTATTTATACTAACATTTTGGTTTTAACGATAATTCGGTCCAACATGCTTTGTTCAGATGTCGTCTACGAGAGTACTTGATAGAAGAGTAAGGATTTTTTATTCTAGCTTTTTTGCAATTGAGGTAACATGGGTAAGAATTTGGAAGAATAAATCAAGAACCAAGCGCACTTTTTTGTGCGTTATAAATATACAGTTTTTTCAATGAGTGGCACTGTAGCTCTCCGGTCTATCAATATATTTTTTTCGGAGAGCTACAGATCTATTTTTTTCGGAGAGCTACAGATCTGCAGCTACTACAATATGCCATGATCTTGCTACGTAATTTTACAACAGTGATGCTCCAACAAAATAAATAGAACTCTATTCCATGTTTTGCAAATTAATAATTAAAAATTAAACAAAACTTTTACATTTTTGAAACTGTTATAATTGAAACTCCCCCATAACAAAATGTTGGAATATTGATAAACAACTTTTCATTTTGTGGGGCTGTTGAAATATAATCTCCATTTTCTTTTAAAGTGGAGAAGGGGTGAGATTTTTAAAACACGTAGCGCAGCTACATGAACATTATTGCAGTTTACCTTTAACCTACATGTACCTGTGTAAATGTACATTTTTTTTAACCTTCATGTATTTATTTAATATTTTTTCTCCGAAGCAGTTGAGATTATTTCATATAATGACATTGGCGTCAGAAGCAAATTGAAAGGGGGGGCTTAAGTGAAAGAAAAAAATCAAACCTACAAAAAAATTCTTGACAAGCAAAAAAGGAAAATGTGTCAATTGTCTAAACACGAAAATTCTATTTCGTGGGGGTTGGGGTTGGGGGGGGGGTATAATAGAACTTCTTCCAGTGCCAGTATTTTTTCCAAACACTACCATTTACCCTTTTTTAAACTCAACTGCAACGTGTCACTTGAAAAAGTGTATGTGTGGGGGGGGGGGGGTTAAACCTACGCCCCAATGTACGATGTCTATATTATGCCTATTTTTGCAAAAAAAAGTTGGGGCTAAGCCTCCCTACTCCCACCCCCTCCGGTTCCGACGCCTATCCTATGAATGGCATGTATAAAACGATCATATTTTTTTACCAACTTCATCGTGTTTTATGTATTCAAACGCCTATGCAGAAATAATTATTTTTACCACATATCTTAAGCGGTTGGTGGTTAGGACATTCCTCGAGGTAACACTAATGTGCATTTTAATTCATTTAAAACAAACAAATAGCAAAAAAAAAAAAAAAAAAAACGAAAGAAAAGAAAAGAAAAAAAATAATTTTTTTTTTGATCGTATTAAATAAAAAGCCGAGCCAGTCAACATATATTGTCTTTACTTTTCATATCTCAATTACTATTTTTTTTCTTCCGACGATTAAAAAAATTATCATTTTCATTAACAACACGTGCTTGGCTTTTTGGTATTAAAGGGAATAAACCATACTCGTATTCTTATGTTTTCATGTTTATTTCATTACAGAATAAATCACATCATCATGAAATACATGTACTGTACCTACATGTAGTATGAAGATTAATTTAGAAGAAAATAAACCATATACGTAACATTTTTCAACAGTGAATCATATACATATTTCAAATGGAATATAAACCATATATCATGCCATTTCATCAATAATATCTAATTATGAAAAAAAATCTTTAATTATGAGGAATGAAAGCCGTGTTTGAGCCTCGACTTGTCAACACGTGTAATATCATTTAAACAGAGAATTTAATTCCGTAAATATATAATTATCAATATTTGTTCTTTACTTTTATGGAATTCTGAAATAAAAAATTTATCAATTAATTAATTCTTTGACATTGTGTTTCTTTAAATGTTAGTCTTTCGTAAACCCGGTCTTAAATTGTTTATCTCCTAACCATGCTCTTAACCTGTCTTTACGGGTTTGCGTGCATTGAAGCAAGAGATTCACACCTGGCATGCACTAAATAAACAAAAGGAATTGAGTTGTAGATAATCGATTTGTATACATAAGATAAACAAAGCCTTATAATGCGATCAAAGTCATATGTATCAGAAAGAGTATCATCAGCCTATTTATTCATCTATTTTTTAAAATTGCTAAGTACAAAACATTGCGCGACGCACGAAAATAGAATGTCGCTGCGTGATGCTAAAACCTCAAGAAAAAACCCCACTAATCCCATGACTCAATGTGGAATGAAATCTGGACAGATACCGCGATTCGAATCGAAGATTGAACTCATGGCCGGAACCTATATTACAGTAAAATCCGGAACCAATATTATGATTTTAAGGTTCCGGCCGGAACGTGAAATACCCGGAACGAATATTATGCGACAGGGGCAACCAGAGAGATTTTTTTTTACTTACATGAAAAAGTTGACAAGCCAAAAAATAATAATAATAATAAAAGGAACATTGAATTCCTTCAAAATCTGAAATGTAAATCCTTAAGAACAACAATATGGAATTTAAAAAAAATCATATAGACCTACAAATTCAATTGTTGATAATTTTAACGAAAAAAAAAAACACATGGAATTTATTGTATTCCTGGGTTTAGGTAGAAATGTCGAACCGTATATATTTTTTAAAACCTAAAATTAAATTTTTTGAGAGTACATGTATAGCCTGCACCAGCTGTAGAACTGTAGAGTTATGGTCATTTAAACTGCACGTACAAGGAACTACATGTATACACCATTATTGATATGCAATACAAACAGGAAATGACAGGTGTCAGTACATAGCCGAATTCTTGAATATACACGGTGTCTTCTACCTATTCTCACTTTTTAAAAATCTCAATTCCACCTACTCCCACTTGCTAATAACAATGGATGTTTAGATAGTTAATTTGTTTTATTAATAATTATACTAATTACATCCCCTCTTAGATTCCCTGTATTTTGTTTACATTTAAAGTCAGAAATTTGTGAGAAATATTATTTCCTTCAAAAATATGGATTTGAGAAAGTAAGAAAAAAAGGTCATACAAGAAAATGCATTTTAATATCTTGATTTTAGAACATATAATAGATTTTTGAAGGAAAGGCATTTACAAAGGAGGATTCTAGAATTAATAAATTAATGGGGAAAATCTTATTTAATTCCCTTAAAAATCCATTTTTTATTTCAAATATCGGTAAAAATTCTGATTTATTATTTTAAAAAAGCAAATATACCAGTCCTGCAGGCATGTTCATGAAACTTTCCTAAGATTTGTCCTAAGATTATTCCTAAGATATGACTTAGGAAGAAATTTAGGAATATCCTAAGATCAACTTAGGACATATCATAAGATGTATCTCGACGGTGACTTAGGAACATCTTAAGTTAGGACATCCTAACTTACAATGAACACTTGTTTCTTAAACATTTATCGATAAATATAAAATTTTGGAGACACTTTACCGGAAAGAAATTACATAAATTTAAAAAAGGAAACCCATTTACATGTCCATGTGACCTCAGTATATTTAAATGTTTGCATTTTTTGATATTATACAATATTTTATACCGCTTGCAGGCACGTAGCATCGATTTTGAAAGAGGGGGGCCAGCCACAGAATTTTGTTTTTACTTACCTGAAAAAGTTGACAAGCAAAAAAAAAAAAAAAAAAAGGAAAATTGGGGGGGGGGGGGGCGGCAGAGGCAAACTTTTTTCACTACCACTTCCTTTCTATATCCATTTTTTAAGCTTACAGTACTATAGTTCCTTCATATTACTTTACTTTAGTATAAAGTAGGGGAGCCAACCAGCCTTTCAATGAACATTTTCAATAGTAAAAGTATTGTTGGCAAAAAATGGGGGGGGGGGGCAGGCCCTGTTGCTACGTCCCTGGCTTGTAAATCGCATTGAAACAAACAAATTGTAGTGAAGATTTATAGTTTAAAAAATCATAACCTCTCTGTGATCTACCTTGATGATGATTATGATATGAAGTTTTATAAAAGTTTACTTCATTTTAAGTTAATTAAGCTGATTCAAAATAAAATGAATTTTGTAGGACACTAAAAAAGTATTCAATCAGGGAAATCACTTAATTTAAAGCCAACATTTTATTCTTGAACATTAAATCTCTCAATAGTTTAAATATTTGAATGACAAGTTTTTTAAAATTTTGTATGTTCTCCCAACTGATTAATTAAAAAATTAGAACATGTCAATAGTTTCATTGTGTCATAATAGCACGTAGTATGCTAGCAGATTGAGAGGATGGGATGGAGGGCTGGCCCCTCCTTATTTTCCGAAGACAAGTTAATTGCTAATAATCTATGATGGAAGTTTTGGTAAATGACCAATATGTATATCGCAAAAAAGTCATGTTAGAATGATCATTAGTTGTACTGTATCTGTATCTATAGACCAATCATTAGCATATGAAAGAGGGGGTATTTGTTTCTATATTCGTACAATGTATTATGACATTTTACAAAAATAAGAATGGGTGGGGTGGCGGTCATAATACAACGTATGTGATGAATGTCTTTGACAGTGACATAACAACGGTCATGAAATGGGGGGGGGGATAAAAAAAAATCGACTTACCTGAGATAACTTGACAATAAAAAAAAGGGAAAGAATATTGTCCAAACTCGAAAATCCTATTTTGGAGAGAGATAGAGAGGGCGGAGTCTAGGTTTCAACTTCTTTTATAAACCTTTTTTCATTTAAACATTATAATAAATTTGTTTGTCTTCATTTACTTTGTACGAGTATTTAATAGGGAATGAGAGATCGAGTGATAATAAAAAGGTTTTTGCCCCCCCCCTCCCCCTCCTTCATGTACTTCATCGCCCGAGGAGCGTTGTATTATATTTCTCCAACCAATACCGAAAATATTCATTATGATAATATCCAAAATTTGTATTAGGTATCATCCGGATTAGCACATTCGAAATTTATAGCAGATATGAAAAGAGGCCTATGGGTAACATTTCTTTTTTAATTATTTGTGTAAATCAGCAGCTCATACACGGACTGCTGAGAAACAAGAAATTGTCGCTTATACTTGCAATGTTCAAAATCATAAGCATCAAAACAAACTTAGGATGATCTTAGGACAGGTATTATGTTGTCCTAAAATTAGGAAAAACTTAGGAAAGTTCCTAAATTTAGGAAAACTTCGAGAAACTGACTTAAGACTAAGATATTTCCTAAGACGTTCTTAGGACACACCATAATCCTAGGATAGCTTCGTGAACATGCCTGCTGGCCTCCATAGGTGTTCATTAATTATTGTTTATACACTAAGTGTATGTTTATATAGTTAATTATTTGTTTACACAAAAATTCCACCTAAAATCTTAGCTTTTTCTACCTGATTTTCAAAAAGTGGGAATAGGTAGTATGAACCAATATACACATGTACGTGTATGTCTAGGTTACCATGTACCCCTCGGAATACAGCCCCGAGGGTGAATCTTACAATAGATTGTGTATTAGTGTGGATCGACCATGTCGACACTGGAGTCTAAATAAACCATGGTAGAAGACAGGTGTCCCCTATCATGATTTCCATGCATTTGCAATATGGGATGAAAATCTATTTATCAGTTTATAAAGAATAAAATGTATAAAATCTATTGAAAAGCCACGCAGCACGTAATCATCATGGTTATACCTTCCCACAACACAAAACATTCATTGAGAGTGACTGAAATCCTTTTCAAAAATCATGAAAATTAAAATTACATCAACGTATGTTTTATAAAATTATACAGTTAAAGATATATATGCCGTATTAGTGTTTTATTTTAAAAGAAATAAATATATGTCGAGTCTCATCAAGTTATATAAGTTATATACTTTCTGCAAATAACACAATTCCACTCCATCACTTTTAAAAGTTATGAAATATTATTTGGTAAAAATTATTTTCTCTCCGTGTCGGATAAAAAACTGCCTCTTATTGAAATATTCAGGATCACGTGGTCTCGCATGTTCACAGCAAACAATGGTCCTATCTCGTGAATGAACCGAAAAGCATGATGGTCTACTACGTTTTTACTACAAACACGTGAGTTGGGGATTGTCAATACGTGAGCGCACCTCAGAGTTAATTGCTTTTTGTACCGAGGAATAATCACGTGCAAGTGTCTTTTCAATGGACATTTTCGGTTGGGTGAACTTCTACAGCTGTCAGCGACTATGGATAAAGACGTGTGGAAACCATGTTGTGCCAAAATGAATAAACTAATACAAACAAAATGATATAATTTGATCAATCAAAATGGTTATTAGATACATTCGATTCTGCATTTCTTGACGGTTCAAAACAAAAAAAAAGTATTCCACAGAATATCATATATAAATCTGCACAAAATACCGAATACCAAAACCAGAATACTACTAAATAATATAAATATATTCTTTACATATGAACCACAGTATTTCTGACCCCTTGAAAATAATATAAAAAATCTTGCAAGTAGGTTATCAGCATTGGCTCGGGCTAATTCGAAAGTGAAATTTGGAGTTTGGCAGGAAAGTTAAATAGGGTAATGTTGTAGGGAATGAATAAAATTTAGTAGTGAAAGATATTGGAACCTATTTTACTTGTCAGGTTTCTTCGAGCTAGTCGATTTTTATTCTAATTGTTCTATCCCCCCACCCACTTTAAAAAAAAACGCTGCTACCTACCTGAATTAATTTTTCTTAATGGTGTTCATCGAAATGCTTCAAGTTGGTTGTGCTTTCAAACTGGAAGAGTTTTTAGGGGCCTGGAATTCCTAGACCAATTTTATTTTATTATCCCAACTATATTTCTAAGAAGGCAAGATGCATGGTATGTAAGTTTCATCTACATATGTTATGTAGTTCATATTAAAAAAAAACCCTAAGGGATAATTGACGATATCCCATTTAGGGTGTAAAAATAGCAGTTTAAATTACTTTATATACACTGTACTTGACATAATTTTTTTGCGCATAATGCGCTCCATACTGAAGATCTGTAAATGTTCACCCAACCGAAAATGTCCACTAGCAGTATAGCACGGGGAAACTCTAAACAAACGTACCTGTACAATGGAGTGGGGAAAACTTTAATTTTCATCATTGTTAATCATTTGCATGTATGAAAATATGAGCATGGGCCAAAGTCCGATGGTGCAGAAAACAATTAACGTTTATGACGTCATAGTACTACTGCGCAAAAATGCGTTGCCGCGCCATGCCAAGGCCCGAATGTTTAAAATAAATACAAATAAATATTAAATGCAAAGACTAACCCTAATCTTTTGGATATTGGTGCGAGACTAACACTTATCAGTCGAAAAATGTGTAACAACCATAACCTAGGTATCTTCGATGGATGCAGGACTAATCCAAATCAGTCCAATAGTGTGCGAGGACTATCCATAAAATCTCTTGGGTGAGTTCGAAGAAACACATCGGTGTTCAAGAACTAAACCAATTAGTCGAATGATGTACAAGGACTTAAACCCTAATAGCTCTGGTGGTGGAAAAAATTAGCAAAATCAGTAAAATTGTAAGCTGGACAAATACTAAATCCATGGATTTTGAATGCAGGACAACGTCATGACGTCGGACTATTGTGACGTCATAACCGTTGATTGTTCCTTCGGACTTTGGCGTGTCAAACCATCGCATTTTAGCGTCGCGTGTCTCATAGGAAACGAGCCATCGGACTTTGGCGTGACCATCGGACTTTGGGGTCCGTAAGAAAGCGAGCCATCGGGGTTTGGCGCAGGCCATCGGGGTTTGGCGAGACCATCGGACTTTGGCGTCACCATCGCACTTTAGAGTCTTACAAATATAAACTGATAAATGAGTGTAATGTAAAGTGATAACCATGGTATGATAGTTCATGGATCGATTTATAAGATTAACGGGAGATGGGTAAGAAATTTGACTTTTGTTTAATGGCTTAGACTTTGATATTCCTATCATTTACATCCTATCATCTATCAAATGCATGTAAGTTTGAAGACTGACTGGGATATCTACTTTCCTTGTCTAAAAATTTACAATTTAAAAATTAACCACTTCATGTTAACAGACCGATCGGAAAGGGGGGAGTATTTGAGATCTTGTTTACCATGTTTACTGCGAAATTTATTGATAAATGGATGTCAACAAAAATACCACGATATGTAAACGTTGATCAATCTGCATGATATGTGCGGTGTAGGGTGGTTTCGCGCCGATTACGCGTTCGCGCCGAGTGGTTTCGCCCCATTTATCTACAGGTAAGATATGGGTATTATACGGAATGGCTTCCCCCCATTACCTGTAATTTTAACTCAGGTACCTTTAATTAATTAACCCCAAGCGTTATTGTAGTGTTATGTGTTATGATTATCCCATTTTGTATTAATACTTATATTGAGGCCATTTTTAGCCAAATTATGACTATTGGAACACATTTGATCGTGTAATTTCGAATAATTTAGGACTGGATGTTAATATATATATATTTATTTCACAAATCTCGTTGACTTTTCAATGAAGGTTGTCATTATTTTTCAGTTGATTTACACTATTAAATTATGTAGAACAAGGATTCTTCTGCATGAAGACGATTATTATTCACATTATTGTGTTATGGTGTATATGCCATATTTTTTAGCCCTTAAAAACGTTGCTTAAATTGTTGGTCGTTCATGGTATATATTTCATGATATTCTACTACTGATCAATTGATCAACTCATTAGTCCTGAACTGCATGTGTTCATGGGCTGATAGTTTAATCAGCTTATCAAATACTTATTGTAAACAAAAGAAGGCATATTTTTACTTTAATAAATTTATTTGGTATTTATCAATATTAATAGCCATTCTCTGTAACCACTTAAACTTCGTTGCCACACATGGTCACCGATTTTGATGAAACTTCACCCACGATTGTACTTGACACCAGAAATAAATATCAAACAAAATTTCGTTGCTATGTGTCTCGGTTGCTATGGCAACAGCCGGAAAAATTTGAAAAATCGAGATTTTCAGCCACTTTAAATCTTGACTGTGGCTTAATAAAAACTAGAAAAAGCAAACAAACCATTCTCACAAAAACATGACACCTTGATGTCACTTATACTGTAAAGAAACTGTTTAGAATAATCTCTAAGTAAGTGGTAACCAAGGGTACATTTGGAATACATTTAAAATGCTGAAATATGCTGAAAAACACTCCGTATTCACTAATGCACCCCTGCTAATGTGTTCGGAACCTTTTATTTTTCGGTGTTCTGCTAATTATAAAACCCGATGAGTTCAGAGTAGCTCTGGCAGTGGCTCTGGCGAGAGTTAGCGAGACTTCAGCGAGATAGGGTAAATTATTCACGGAAATGTGGCTAGGAAGTGACTAGCACGTGGAGGCAAGGTAAACAGAAAAGTTATGTTGCGTTTCAGTCTTCACCACCTTAGAATCAGCTGATAATGTCTGTAGAAATGTACTTCAATCAATCGATCTCTCTTACATTCATTCAAACTTAAATAAGTATTCTCTATAATACAATTTTCTGCAGTCATGAATTAAAATTTCTTTCTGGACAAATAATTTTGCATGGGAACCGGGACTATATTTTTTGGCGTCAGATTAGCAAATTAGGCACCAGCATGATTTTAACTGACCAATCAGCTGAATGAGTTTTGCATTATGGGTTACTACGAATGCTACAGGAATTTTACTCTTGAAAAAAAGAAAATCTTATGGTAAATGAAAAGCATTTTAAAAAATATTTATTCATGCTTATAATGACAAACAATTAATTTGTTAAATGAACGGTGGAAGTCTAGGTTTCTGAAAGTCATACTGCAAAAGTGATTTGCATCTGTATAAATTCCTTTGTTGTACTATTGGTGAATACAGTTGCCAGGTGGATTCCCTGGCCGAACACGTGATCACGAACGTAAACAAAGTTTTGTCCATTTAAATGCATAAGAGACGCTGCTCGTTTTCCTTACCCTTGAAGCACTGTTGTTATATTCTCCCTCACTTTGTTCGTCCAAATGTAAATTAATTCTATTCTAAGTAATAACAAGAAAGACCATTTTAGGAGTGTTACTCGCTATAACCTTTAATCAATTAACATTCAAATTTATGATATTTATTTACACATATACTTCAGTTAACTAAACTTTCATAAATCGGTATTTCGACAGACAATAAATCATTTTTTCTGACATTTCATTATTCAGCGTGAATATACGTGTATCAAGGTTATAGCGAGAGTCGATAATGAATGCGTATGACCCAATGTATTCATAGTTACCTAATCACGTGATCTATGAGTATTTTTAGCAAGTAAACAACGAAATAAATTTTATTTCTGAACTAGACACAAACTACATCTTATTAAACTTTTTTTTCAGTTAACAACAAATTAAAAAAGCCCGTAACATCTTTCATAGTTTCTTATCTTTGTATTTTGTTCGTAAGAGCATTTTTTTATTTTGCAGTCCATTGACATGATCTTAGATTGACCTGAACTACGTGTTCGAAGTAAAATGTAAACATGTATTTGGTGTAAATTGCTATTCATTCAACGATTGGTCAGTTGCTCGTGGTAAGATCCACTCTGCGCATTTATAACAATAGCCATATAAGGCAAACAAAGGTTCGTCAGTGTAGATGATAATACACATTTTTTACCAGCGAATCGGTCACTAGTGAGCTCTAATTTTCGCCGAAAAGTATAAGATATATTGTTATTTTAACATTTTTTAACACCCCCCTCCTTTAGCCACCCTTTTTCTGGTGAAAGTCTTTCTGAAATGTCTGGAAACATTTATAACAGGACATGTTTTCAAAAGAAACAGGCTATAGCAATATCATGTTTACTGCCAGTTTTATTTATAAAACCGGTTCTACCCTATAACCTTTGAATAGATCAACCTAAACCACGTGTCTTGAATTTAAATCACAATAACATTAGTAGGGGTGTAATGGTTGGTGTTACATGCTCAAACTCAATCAACGACTTAAGAAAAACAATGAAAATGTTTGACCTTAAGTATATAAGTATAAGCAATATTATTCTATAAATAACTTTTATGGTTGCCATGGTAACACAGTGTAACCATGCAAAACCAGTAACTAAGATTGGGTTAATGCTACTGTCTTGAGGAAAAACATGAAAATTCAAGACTGGCAAATATGCATCCTTAGGACCTTGCAACATCAAAACAATAAGAAAAATAGCCCATTTTGGCTACTTTGCAGTGTTACCATGGAAACAAAGTACCAGTGCTTAAAAGTTAATTATTTTTCGCTGCATTCAGAATTAAATTGCCATTTAATCAAGAAACAAATTAAAGGACTCAGCTTGAATAGTACTTATCTGTTAGAACTGAAGTTGAATATCATATATTGATAAAATTTGATGAATAAAACAACACTGTTGCTATGGTTACCAAGAAGGGAAAATGTTCGATTTTGTGAACGTTATATCAATATTAAACCCTGTGTGCCAACTTCTTGCATCCACTTATAGATTTGATGATAGTCAAAATTAAAAGTCAAGTTAGCTGTTAATAAATATCAATCATAAAAGTTTTGGGAATCTACATTTAAGGGTACGTATCCAAGGAAAGAAAATATTTTTCATGTTTTTAAGCATATATTTTCTGCTTATTTCCATAGCTACACTCTATTTAAAGAATCTAATCTGAATTTTTTCAAATGGGAAAACTTGGAGCACACCAACATCTTATAAAATTGATCATTAGTTATGAGGAAATGTGCTTTTTTTTCAAAGATAGGATCAGATTTTAACATAAGAGTGTTACTTTGAAGGCTCCCTGTGGTATAAAAACCTTGGCAACCATTGCCAACCAAAAAGAAATACATATTTTGTTCTTGGTATATGTTTCAAGGCTCTTTTTTCTATTATTTGGTCACATTTCATCCTATAATGCCTTTTTATTTTTACGTGTATGACTTTATAAAACTCAATATTTTTTTTTTACTTTTGAATACTTTGTTACTATAGTAACGTATGTAATAGTTGATTTACCAATCATGTTCTTCATGCATTTGAGACATCTGACCTTCAACTTTTGGAAACAGTCATTGCCAATTGTTTGCTTTGCCGCAAATGTTAACTATGGGGCTCTAAACATGTTAAAAAATGCCATTTTTCGAACTTTACGACAAGTTGCCATGGTAACTATAAAACATAGCAACCAATTTTTGCCTGATTTCAGTTTAGGGTATCAATGACTTTTATCATAGAGAGTTTGGAGAAATTTTGAGACTATGCGTGCCACAGCTCCTATATAAAATTTCAAATCGTTACAGAGAATGGCTCTTTACATTTAAAATATAGACAACCACATCAACATACAATAAATACATATGAAAGAAAGCACATCAACATACAGTAAATACATATGAAAGAAAGCACATCAACATACAATAAATACATATGAATGAAAGCACTAGTCATGAAGTTCATGAAAACACAGAAAAGAAACACCATGTCTAAGCACTAGTCTGTACACGCAAGTGTCGTGAAGTCCAAGGAAACACAGAAACACAGAAAAGAAACACCATGTCGAAGCACTAATCTGTACACGCGAGTGGGTTGAAGTCCATGGAAACAGAGAAACGAAACACAACTAGTCCACACTACTGTCACTCACACGTGGCGTACAAGGAGCCACACAGACGGAGAAAGTGTCCTGTAGAAATCTCCCCAGCATCGTACTGGTCCCAGGCTGTGTCCAATTTCTTCTGGGTGGCCGTGGAAGAACGTCGGACGTTCCTAAACAAGTTGTCACTAGATACACGAGTTTCCACCAGCTTGGCCTCCTGCAGTAGAAGTGGAACCAACTTGTAGAAGGTGCTGCTGCGTTGACCAGCCTTTCCGTTGACCCTGTGTTGCCATCCTTAAATGAATAAAATTTAATTTATTAATGACATCTTTTTTTTTTTACAATAAATATAATCATGTTAGATTCATTACTTAATATTAATAAAAGATATATATGCCGTATTAGTGTTTTATTTTAAAAGAAATGAATATATGTGATGTCTCATCAAGTTATATAAGTTATATACTTTCTGCAAATAAGACAATTCCACTCCATCACTTTTAAAAGTTATGAAATATTATTTGGTAAAAATTATTTTCTCTCCGTGTCGGATAAAAAACCGCCTCTTATTGAAATATTCATGATCACGTGCTCTCGCATGTTCACAGCAAACAATGGTCCAATCTCGTGAATGAACCGAAAAGCATGATGGTCTACTACGTTTTTACTACAAACACGTGAGTTAGGGATTGTCAATACGTGAGCGCGCTTCAGAGTTGGTTGCTTTTTGTACCGAGGAATAATCACGTGCAATTGTCTTTTCACTAGTGGACATTTTCGGTTGGGTGAACTTCTACAGCTGTCAGCGACTATGGATAAAGAAGTGTGGAAGCTATGTTATGCCAAAATGAAATAACTAATACAAACAAATGATATAATTTGATCAATCAAAATGGTTATTAGATACAGTCGATTCTGCATTTCGTAATGGTTCAAAACTAAAAAAAAAAGTATTCCACAGAATATCATATATAAATATGCACAAAATACCGAATGCCAAATCCAGAATACTACTAAATAATATAATTATATTCTTTACATATGAACCACAGTATATCTGACCCCTTGAAAATAATATAAAAAATCTTGCAAGTAGGTTATCAGCATTGGCTCGGGCTAATTCGAAAGTGAAATTTGGAGTTTGGCAGGAAAGTTAAATAGGGTAATGTTGTAGTGAATGCATAAAAGTTAGTAGTGAAATATATTGGAACCTATTTTACTCGTCAGATTTTTTGGAGCTTGTTGATTTTTATTCTAACTGTTCTATCCCCCACCCACTTTAAAAAACGATGCTACCTACCTGAATTAATTTTTCTTAATGATATTCATCGAAATGCTTGGTTGTGGCCTCAAACTGGAATAGTTTTTAGGGGCCTGGAGTTCCTAGACAATTTTTTTGATTATTCCAATTATATTTCTAAGATGGCAAGATGTATGGTATGTAAGTTTAATCTACACATGTTATGTAGTTCATATTTGAAAAATCCTAAGGGATATTGACGATATCCCATTCAGGGTGTAAAAATAGCAGTTTAAATTACTTTATATACATTGTACTTGACATAAAATATTTTTTGAGCATAATGCGCTCCATACTGAAGATCCGTAGTCGCTATTTTGTAAATGTTCACCCAGTCGAAAATGTCCACTAGCAGTGCAGCACGGGGAAACTCTAAACAAACGGACCTGTACAATGGAGTGGGGAAAACTTTAATTTTCATCATTGTTAATCATTTGTATGCAAATATGAGCATGGGATTAGTAGAAAATAATGTACATAATGCATCAAGTCTTTCCGAGAGCGATTTAAAAAACTATCTTTTTCGAAAAACACATGTAGTATTTTATGTAGTAACCCATAAATGCATTATTATCATTCTACAAACAGAGTGACAGTTTGCTTGATGGGGCGTGCTAAAACTTTGTGTGCTGGTCATCATTTTACTCCTCCATTGATCAATGTAATCAATACTAATTTGCATATGAAATTCGGAATGCAACAATCCCCTGATAATACTGGCCAACCACATTGAAGGGTTGTTTACCAGTACGGCATTTGTAGTCACCAGCAACACGTGGTCAGTCAAAGCCCGTTTCGTCTTCTGTCCTCAAAAAAGCATGTATTATATTTGTTTTGATTTGACCTTGTGGGTGTTTGAATACGTACAAGAAAATTTAAAGAATGGAGTTAGTAAGGCTACTTTGCTTCTGCTGTACTATGTACGTAGCTCTATCAATATCATCATTATAGGAAGTAAAACTTGCTTTGTCCGTTCACATGTAATTGTTGTTTATTCAACGCGATTGGTCAGTATATCGTCAGTGGTATTGCTGTGTTCTGTGTTTCATATGCAAATTATTATGGATTCCATTGAAATCAAACATCCAATCGATGAGTAAAAATGATAATAAGCATACAAAATTTTAGCACGCCCTATCAAGCAAACTGTCACGCTGTTAGTAAAACAATAATAAATGCAACTCATTGAGCTGATTGGTCTATTTGTGTTCCTCACTGAACAGACGTCACAAAAATATTTACCTCGACCTGATGATTCTCGCGATGCTTTTCCCGCGCACATGCGCAGATCCAGGATAAACGTCAGTCCTTTATAAATATGCATGAGAATATCATGTTCTTTTCCCGACCAGTACTTTGTTAATACCGAATAAAATTTCGTCGAATTTGCAAGAATGCTTCATTTTTGACAGCTTATCATTCTTCAGAAATTTTTGTTCGGTTTCAGCTGTGCAAAAATACTGTTTAACACGGCATACATATCTTTAATAATGAGAAAATGTAAAATTATTAAATTTGTTCTTTACATGTATTTAAATTTCAGTTCTAGAAATCATATATACTTTTAATTATATTAACAAAATATATCATAATGTGATAAAAAAATAAATAATCACCTTCTACGTCGTTGTTAGTGCGGAAGGACTGCTTGTAGACTGTCCAGGATGATGGACGGAAGATGGCATGGTGCATCCACTGGCGGTCGATGTAGGCAACAAGGGACTGAAGGGGCTCCGTGTTGGCTCTCTCCTTCAGTGTCTGGAATGCAGCAGGGATGTCAGGTGCTGGCAAGAAGGGCAAGGCCATGATCTGCTTCAGGTAGCGATGGGTGGCTTCCCTCTTCATGAAGGTGGGGGCAAGGCCTAGCTCCTTAATGTGTCTCCATACAGCCTGGCACCAGTGGAACGTGCATCCCTTGGTAACAGCATCAGGGAATACCGTAGAAATGGCATTCAATGCACCTGAAATAAAAATTACAGCATATTAAGTACAATATATTTTTCCATTGCTGGGATATATGTCTATCTTATTAAAGCAGATTTTTCAAGATTGAACCCATTTAGTGCCAAGTATAGAACTACCTTAATTGTAAGCCTCTTTATCTAAGATTTTTGGTTGTTGTTGTTAACTGAGATAAATTAATTGTAAGCCTCTGTATCTAAGAAATTTTTTAAGCCTCTTACCAAGCTCAAAGTCCACTATGAACATCTCTACAACTGGCCTTGCTGGAAGAGCTTCAAGGATGGCATTGAAGACCTACAAGAAAATGAATTGCCCAGTCTGGAAATCGTCTCTGTTCTGCAGCACAGTGGACGGACAGCGCATCTTCTTGGATCGGATACTGCAGATCCACATGGTGGAAGACTTGTTTTCTCTCTGAAAAAATAATGACCAATTAGATTAAGAAGTATAGACGGAGAATGAATAATAATAAACAAATAAATAAAGCTTCTGAAATTTATAGAATGAAGTTAAATGAATTATAGAATGAGAATGAATAATAATAAATAAATAAATAAAACTTCTGTCAGAAATATATAGAATTAAGTTACTAAGATATGAAATTACTTGAAACACGTATAGCATAACTTGATATTATTTATACCTTGACACCATAACTGAAGCCGTCACTGCTGACAAGTAGACTGCCTCCCCTCTTGCTGCCTTTCTCCAGGACCCCAAAGACAACATCAGCTGGAGGGATGATGGTGTCATCAGCTGGGTCTGGTTCTGGTAGAGATCTGCAACATGTCAATACAATTATTATAGGAAATGTAAAAGAAAAACATGAAAGATACAGTGATATAAACAGAACTTTCAGTTACATATCACTACCTCTACATACCTTTCAGCAGGGATGTCGATGTCGTTTGCACCTCTTCTTGTGATGTCGAAGGATGCATCAAGGGTTGGGCCAGCTTGGGTGTCATCTCTTCTGGTGATGTCAAATGAAGCATCAAAGGCTGGTTCCTCAGTCTGTAATGGTTATAAATAAATTGAAATTACATCAAGTTATAATTGAATTGAATTGAATTATGTAGAATTTCTTTCCTCTTCTTTTTACACAGGATATATTTATGAAATAAAAGTATAAATTAACACATTATAAGTATATAAAGTTTTATGTATGTAGTGGATAGTTCATGTATCCTTCAATAATGGCTATAATTTAGTATCTTGGGTACTTACTTGTCTAGAATTGTTAAACTTTGTCAGTTGTTGCATCTTGGGTTTTCGAAGAATGTTGACCTAAAAATAGGTCACAGTGACCTACTTCTGAAAATGTCAGGTACTTTTTATTGGCTAAGAAACATCAAACTTTGTCATTGATGCATCTAGGGTTTTCGGAGAACGTCGTTCAAAAAGGTCACGGTGACCTACTTTTTTACTATATCGGGTACTTATTGGCTTAGAATCATAAAAACTTTGTCAGTTGATGCATCATGGGTTTTCAGAGAATGTCGTCCAAAAACTAGGTCACAGTTACCTACTTGTGACATTCAATGGCTATATTAAAGTATCTCAGGTACTTTTTTTGCTTAGAATCTTCAAACTTTGTCAGTTGATGCATCGTGGGTTTTCAGAGAATGTCGACCAAAAACTAGGTCACAATGACCTACTTTTGAATATCTCAGGTACTTATTGGCTTAGAATTATCAAACTTTGTCAGTTGATGCATCTTGGGTTTTCAAAGAATGTCATTCAAAAACTAGATCATGGTGACCTACTTCCGACATTTTATAGCTATAATTAAGTATCTTGGGTACTTAATTGTCTGGAATTGTTAAACTTTGTCAGTTGATGCATTTTGGGTTTTCAAAGACTGTTGACCTAAAAGTAGGTCACAGTGACCTACTTTTAACTATTTCCGGTACTTCTTGGCTTAGAATCTCCAAACCTTGTCAGTTGATGCATCTTGGGTTTTCAGAGAGTACCGTTCAAATCCTAGGTCATAATGACCTACTTGTGACATTTAATGGCTATATTTAAGTATCTCAGGTACTTTTTTTGCTTAAAATCTTCAAACTTTGTCCGTTGATGCATCTTGGGTTTTCAGAGAATGTCGACCAAAAACTAAGTCACAGTGACCTACTTTTGAATATCTCACGTACTTATTGGCTTACAATTATCAAACGTTGTCAGTTGATGCATCTTGGGTTTTTATAGAATGTCGTTCAAAAACTAGGTCATGGTGACCTACTTCTGACATTTTATAGCTATAATTAAGTATCTTGGGTACTTAATTGTCTGGAATTGTTAAACTTTGTCAGTTGATGCATTTTGGGTTTTCAAAGACTGTTGACCTAAAAGTAGGTCACATTGACCTACTTTTAACTATTTCCGGTACTTCTTGGCTTAGAATCTCCAAACCTTGTCAGTTGATGCATCTTGGGTTTTCAGAGAATGTCGACCAAAAACTAAGTCACAGTGACCTACTTTTGAATATCTCAGGTACTTATTGGCTTAGAATCTTCAAACTTTGTCAGTTGATGCATCGTGGGTTTTCAGAGAATGTCGACCAAAAACTAGGTCACAGTGACCTACTTTTGAATATCTCAGGTACTTATTGGCTTAGAATTATCAAACTTTGTCAGTTGATGCATCTTGGGTTTTCAAAGAATGTCATTCAAAAACTAGATCATGGTGACCTACTTCTGACATTTTATAGCTATAATTAAGTATCTTGGGTACTTAATTGTCTGGAATTGTTAAACTTTGTCAGTTGATGCATTTTGGGTTTTCAAAGACTGTTGACCTAAAAGTAGGTCACAGTGACCTATTTTTAACTATTTCCGGTACTTCTTGGCTTAGAATCTCCAAACCTTGTCAGTTGATGCATCTTGGGTTTTCAGAGAGTACCGTTCAAAACCTAGGTCATAATGACCTACTTGTGACATTTAATGGCTATATTTAAGTATCTCAGGTACTTTTTTTGCTTAGAATCTTCAAACTTTGTCAGTTGATGCATCTTGGGTTTTCAGAGAATGTCGACCAAAAACTAAGTCACAGTGACCTACTTTTGAATATCTCACGTACTTATTGGCTTACAATTATCAAACGTTGTCAATTGATGCATCTTGGGTTTTTATAGAATGTCGTTCAAAAACTAGGTCATGGTGACCTACTTCTGACATTTTATAGCTATAATTAAGTATCTTGGGTACTTAATTGTCTGGAATTGTTAAACTTTGTCAGTTGATGCATTTTGGGTTTTCAAAGACTGTTGACCTAAAAGTAGGTCACATTGACCTACTGTTTACTCTATCGGATACTTATTGGCTTAGAATCATCAAAACTTTGTCACTTGATGCAACATGGGTTTTCAGAGAATGTCGGCCAAAAACTAGGTCATAGTGACCTACTTGTGACTTTTTATGGCTATATTTAAGTATCTCAGGTACTTTTTTGCTTAGAATCTCCAAACATTGTCAGTTGATGCATCTTGGGTTTTCAGAGAATGTCTTTTAAAAACTAGGTCATAATGACCTACTTGTGACATTTTATGGCTATATTTAAGTATCTCGGATACTCTTTGGTTTAGAATCTTCAAACTCTGTCAGTTGATGCATCTTGGGTTTTCGGATAATGTCGACCAAAATGTAAGTCATCATGACCTACTTTTGAATATCTCAGGTACTTACTGGCTTAGAATTATCAAACTTTGGCCATGATGACCTACTATTAACATTTTATGGCTATATTTTAGTATCTCGGGTACTTTTTGGCTTAGAATCTTCAAACTCTGACTGTTCACGCATCTTGGTTCATAGGATACTTAGCGTTAGAGGCTTCAAATATACTGAAAGGATTAAGTAACGCATATCAAACTTTTGAGTTAAATTAAAACAATTATTTCAAATACGTTTTTCAGCATTTTTATCGTTCATTTTAATTCATCTTTAATCAACAAGTTACAAAAATTTTGTGCGATTTTGAGTAATAGTTTCTGAGATATTGATATCAATATAGTGACACCCCCCAGAAATAAAACTAAAAATTCTTATAATCTCCCTTTCGCATCAGTAACAAACTTGATTTTCCTGTGCATTGAGTTCACCAGAGCATTTATTTTTTCATAGCATTATTAGTCAACCCTTCCGACGGTAGAGATTAGCTGTATTATTCCAAAGTCAACAAATCGCCCCGCTCAATCGAATCCCGCGAATTTTCGATTTAGGATAGAATATACAGAACCCAGCAGGTTTGGTACTTGTGAATGTTTGTAAAAAAGTATCGACAAATATTAGCTACATTTTTCCAATGTAAACATGCTAAAAAACATTACGTAAACGACGCGTACGTGCGCGTTTGAGAGTAAAATCGACGTAAGCTGGCCAAGCTCGCGGCCCAAATTAGAGCACAGAGTTTCTGTCAGTTTAGGGTGAAAAAAGTGAGTATGTTTGTCTCCTGTATGAATATCAGTTTCGGTGATAATGCCTTGACAATAACCGAGGTGGCGTGATGAAAAGCCTTATCTTGTTGTGACGTTGATACGCGCCAACGTCACCGTCATGGTTGGTTGGAAACATTTTAAGTTCACTCTCTGACAACCAAAAAGCACTTTTATTTGGTTGAAAAGTTGAAAACAGTCTGTACATCAGCATGTTTTTGCCTTTTTATTCACTTATGCAATATTGAATTCAAATACTAAACCAACAGTAGATTCCGTCAGCCATACCACGATTGCAAGAATATACTGACTGCAAATATGCAAAAACGATGTCTATAATTCTAATGCATAGTATGGTGCTACAAAATTCTATTACAAAATTAACATCATTAACATGCACGTGTTTTTTACTTTTTTTCATTTCCCCTACGTGATGCCATACATTTCATGGTTGAGTAGTTTTGACAAGTGATTTTAGTGCAAAGTAACCAAAATAAAACATCTGACCAATTTTCATAATTTTCGGTTACATAGTCAGAAAATTTTCCCATATCATGTTCTTGTGCGTTTCTTTTTCCTTTCAGTATAGAAGTGATAGATTGTACAATTTATCAGAAGCGATTCAAGGCCCTTGGGTCTCTTGTATTTTTTTTTAAACTAATAAGCAATGTTTGAATGACATGATTTTTAATGAATTTCAAAAAAAAGTATTTACTTCAGATAATATGCGTATGAATATCGATTACTTAAAAATATTTGGAAGCAACATCGATCAGTTACATATAGGATTTATCCCATATTTGAATATCCATGGGAGTAAATGTCCCACATATCATGATCTATGGGATTTATCCCATATTTGACTATTTATGGGAGAAAATATCCCATTTGTCAATATCCGTGGGATTTATCCCATTTGAACAATTTTGTGGGAGAAAAAATCCTAATGGGAGAAAAAAATCCCATCTGAGATTTTTTTCTCCCATCTGACATTTTTTCTCTCATGGGAGAATGGTGGGATCGTTGGTGGGACTGAAAATCCCACCATTCTCCCATGGGATTCTGATATTTAGGACTTCATATCTTTTAAAGTAGAGATGTCTATGAGTTCAACATGAGAATATATGATACTGCTAAGAAATCCCACCAGGTACTGTAAAATTTTTTTGGACATTACAGTTAGAAATGGTAGTAAAAAGTCCGGACTATGTCGTGTCCGGAGTTAAATGTCGCACTGTTTCCTGTAGTTAGATCCCCAGGAAGACTTGCTTCGAATTCTAGTGAGACTCCATCCCCCAGGGAAGACTGGACCTGTCAGTATGGAAACGTCTCACCATATGAAACTGGTTTAATAAATAAGATTAAGTAAAATAATAAGTAGGAAACATGGCAAAATAATATAATCTTTACAAATAATGAATGTGTCTCCGGTTTCATTTTGCCATTATAGTACTAAAAAGCGCCTGAGTTAGCATTCGGCCAAAAGAAATTGCTACCATACATTTGTGCAGATTTCTTCAAGTGGTACAGATTCCAGTCTGATCAAAATATGTTCCTCCTGGGGTAGGGAGCGCAAGATGCGGGATACGAAATGGTAAAAATTTATCTTAATAATGCATAAAAGACTTAGAATTATTTAAGGAACAGTTAATTCAAACTTTATCACATTGATATACATGTACATGTTGCTTGCTCTTCAACTTTAATAAAAAGTAATAGTGCATGTGATATAATTTTTATTTAAAAAGATTATAATTCATTCTTAAAATTTGTAAGGTATTATTCTGAAAAATGGCTTAAATTGTTTTAATTACCAAGTAGTTGTGAATGATAAAATCGATAAATATGGGACAAAGATAAAAATATATATATAAAATGTTTTTGACAAAAAGGTATCATGGTATAAATAGAACAGAAGTGCAGAAGTACTAATTGTTTAAGTCTGCGTGGTGAAAGTGAAAATGGAGGACACATTAGAACTAAACTTATGAATTTTAACTGAACACTTAACTTATTATTTCATTGATCCTGATCATCCTCTATCTCTTGCATTTAAGCGAAAAAGTTATTATATACTCTCTGCATCCTCTTAATATTTCGTAAGTGACCGTTTAGGACCTTGAATCTCTTGTTTTGTTTATATTATATAGGCAAAATCTTTTTTCACTCGCATATCTAATTTCATTTATGATAGTAATTTATACCTATGGAAACAAAACTAGTGTATGTGATAACTGTTAGATGTCTATCTCCTGCATGACCTACTCCGTCAAACCATTTCTTTGAAAAAAAATTTTTGACCTCAGAAATACACCTAAAGTGCACAATAATGGGACGAAATGATTCTCAAAACACATGCACGAAATTTAAAGCTAGTGTCACATGAATAGAATTTAAATGCCTCAAACAATTGCAGTTTAATAATTACCGTGGTACATTGAACATCGAATCACCACTAAGCAGAGAACATCAATAGTGATTTAGAAATATAGTGAAAGAGGAAGTAAAAACGATGTTTTATTTGAATTGAAGATAGAAATGCTCTAAATGGAATATTAAAAAAAAATGAAAAAGAGGACGAAAAAATCATAAACTTGGGATCATGATACGTTTATTTAATTGTTTTTTCATTGTTCTGTTTGTCGTGCCATTTGTAAAGTTAAGCCATTTTCGTGGAGGTTTACTAACATGGAGAGCAATTAATGAAACAACGGTAAGTTGTTTTAATTAGTTTTGTGTCAAAATTGATTTTTTTTTTTTTTGCTTTAACACTGTCTAATCCTGCATACTTAAAACTAAATCTGTTTCGTTTTTTGTAGATTACGGTGCATCATCGTATTTCATATGTGTACACTCACAATTGCCCAACAAGTAGTACAACTGATTCATTACAATGCTTCGCCGGTTGTAATGGAAGTGTCAGCATGATAGGACAGTGTACGGACTATAGTGCAACTGAAAACTGGGCAGATAGTGAGGGAGATACAGATTTTACATTTACATCATATACAACATCACTTTTGATGAGGTATGAGAAGCTTTTTCTATTCAATTTATATATTAATGAATGTTATTGTAATAAGTTACTAAGCACAGAACGTCCGGTTGGTACTATATCAGTCAATCAGTAGATAAATCCTATCCTATCCAGAATTTAGCATACGTTGAGTTCTCTGTAATTTGGTAAGATTTTTAATCCTCGGCGATTTAAAAAAACATTACGTTTGCATTTCGTTCTGCTTCAATGACTTTTGACTCTATATAGAGTTAAAAGTCATTAAAGCAGAACGAAATGCAAATAATGCGCACATACTTGTCGTAAAATCAGTATTGCCTGTGTCAAGATTCAACTACGTTATATCCATTATATGCATTAAATATGTTTTTATGCGTCCGGATCGATAGATCCGGGACGTATATTGTTTTTGTCCTGTTTGTTTGTCTGTTTATCTGTTTGTCTGTTTATCTGTCTGTCTGTTGTCAACTTTAATGTTCGCCACAACGTTTGAACCATTTAAAGATAGAGACTTCATATTTGGTATGCATACTCCACTATATAAGTTCTTTCAAATTACAACAAGGTCATTCACCTTGTGACCTTGACTGTGACCTATATGCTGAAATAGCTTTTTCGAATTTTTGCCATAACCTTTGAATCATGAATGATAGAGACTTCATATTTGGTAAGCATCCTATACTAAAGTAATTAAGCTCTTTCAAATCGCAACAAATTCAATGTCTTTGTGACCTTGACTGTGACCTATATGCTAAAATAGTCTTTTCGAAGCTTCACCATAACTTTTGAACCACGAGAGATAGAGACTACATATTTGTTTTGCTTACTTCACTAGTTGAGTTCTTTTTAAATGACACCAAAGTCAATGACCTTGTGACCTTGACTGTGACCAAATAGCTTTTTTGAACTTTATAGTTTATTGCTTTTCACTAACACATCTTTTTTCTACAGCTATATATATGATTTCAGCAAAAAAGTTATGCATGTAGACTTTATTTGATAATCTATTACATCTATGGACTATACTATATATACGTAACGTTCATATACACATATATATAAACTCTACAATAAAACTTCCCAACTGATAATTTGAATATATCTCAATTTAGATGCATAAAACCATAAGATGTTCTCTCTTATACAAACATAAGAAGGACTTCTGACAAGATATGAATTAAAAACCCTAATATATTTTCAAGAAAAATTAACATATAAGTTTTAGCTTGTACCTTTATGTAAAAGGGGTCTGCAGTATTTATTGCAAGGCATCAATTAATCTCAAAAAGCTCCTTCATTTTCGAAAACCTTTTTAAAATATAAGGGAATAAAAAATTTAAGTTCAAAACTACGCTATGTTCTTAACATTCCAGTAACCAAAGTGAGTTCTATTTAGCCTACATGTACATTAGATTTTTAAACTTCATCAAAAATTCTTACAAACATACATAATCTAGCCAATACTCTAATAATTAAGCTTTATCCCTACTCTTCAAGAAAACAATAACTGCAGTTCGAGAGAAATTTCAGACGTACTGTGCTACACCAATATATAATTAAATGATTGATATAAGATTGAGATTCTCAAACACTCTAAAACTTTTAGAAAATGAAAAAACAAACTTTTTAAAAATTCAAAAACATCAATTTCTTTAATTAATACAGCCAGTACTAAAAATAAATGAAAACGAGGGTTTTTTTATATCACAGAAAACTTTTTTTTATGAAATTTAGAATAGGAATTTTTATTTTGCCGTGTGATTGGTTATCAAACAAATAACATCATTTAAAATCAGACTGATTCTACCTTGAGGTTGATAATAAAACGACTTTCCTCATTGACAAATTTATTGAGTTTTCTATAGAGTCCTCTAAGACCTCTCTTCCAACTTGCTGCTTGAAATCCAAAGTGTACTTATAATGCTCTTTTATTAGCTGAACAACTTTCACACTTTTTTGAAGCAAAGTTTCATCTAGACATTCTACGTGAAAAGAAGAAAACACTTTCCTTAGCCTTCGACTCTGCATTAAGATAAATAGACGATCTTAAACTGGCTTTTTCATTCGTAAAAATGAGATGAATTTAACTTTTTCATCGTGAACTTTACATAATAACCCGTGTTCATCTTAATTTGGTGATTACATCCCCAAAAATATTTTTTTTACTCATGCCTCATTGGTAGATTTGCTAGCAGTGCCTGGATTACTTTACTCAATGGTGGAAGCTCATGGTCCTTACAAATGACTGTTGATCTATCCATGCGTTCTGATACAGGAAAAATTAACCAATCACCTGTCTCAGCAATGGCTTCATCTGTCAAAGTTCTAAATTCGTGTTCCTCACAGCCAATTATAATTCCAGGTATTTTATATGCTGATTCAAAATAAATATTGAAAATGAAAATAAAAGAACATATTAATTATATATACACTGTACTATATATGTTAAGATAAAAATGAAATCCATGATTTTGTATCGCAAAAATACTATTTGTATATTTATCCATACTGAGGACTCTGTCTATTGACTTTTTAACATGTTTGAAAAGAATCAATTGATTTTAAAGTTGCGGACTATGATGGAGATGACGTACGTTGTCGATTTGCCAGTTCCGCGGCAGAATGCGCTGGTATTTGTAGCGTACCTTCTTCATACTTTTCATTGCATGGGGTAAGTACATATGAAACATTTTTTTTGGTGCAAATGAACCGTCAAAAACACAAAAAAGAGCAAGCAAAATAAAGAGCGGATATTTATACTGTGTGATTTGATGTTGACTTTATGAATCAAACAAGTTCAAATGGAGTATATTCACGAGACTTTCCATTTTAACGAGTTGGATAAAGTCGACATCAAATCACACTATTATAGGTGCTCTATTTATCACATACATTTTTAAAAAGAAAACTTTAAGATAAACCCTTTAAGCTATGTAAATGGTTTCTATTCAAAATGATGACACATAAATTGATGGCTTCACATTGTTGAATTTTCACATGGGGAAAGAAAGAAAATCATGTAAAAAAAAAAATATCTTAGCTTTATTCGTCTTTTAAAATGCGATGTGTGACAATCTGTTGTGTTTTAAATCAAAGTATTAACTGAAAGCTGTAAGGATCGGGGTATCATGAAATTTACTTTGCTTTCAAATAATTCTTTAAACGGTTGAAGTGCAAACGGTGCTAGGCTTGGTCCCCTAAATCTACTTGAAGTAGTGGTGAGTTACTTATACATAATTATTACATAGTAAAATGTATGAAAGCATATTTGAAAGTTGCAATTAGAAAAGATTAGGGAGGGGGTACATTTGTCTTTACAGTTTCAAATACGGATACCTTGATAAAAATATGATACTTCATTGGGATATACGAGTCCTTTTTCTGCTTTTAACAAAATTCTTCCTCATTATCATTGATTTTATAGGATAAGAATTTTTATGAAAAGAAATCAACGTTCTATTTGCCTAAGTCCGCCCTACAGTCCCAGGCAAACAGTATTTTTGGTCAGACAAAACGCATTTTGTATTGAACCCAGTCAAAAAATTAACAATATTATTTTCATCGAAATTTCTTTTTTGTTCAATGCCATGGGTTTAAATTTTAGAATTCCGATTATTAAAAACAGTATAAGTACATATGAACATGTACTTGCAATATGAACAACCACCATGCCAGCGTGTATTCCCAATATGTTATTCCTTGTTTGATGATCAATAAATTTTGTATTATGACTTACATTCCCATGTGTTTAAGTTACTTGAATCAAAATTTTATTTTGCAAAGATGAGACCTTTCGTAGATATTAGACAAAAAAAATAGATTTCTTCATCTTAAACTAAGTTGTACTTACAATTTTTATTCTGTAAGTTATATCAAAGGCTTTACTTTAAAATTTTAACGTTACATGTTTGTTTATCCTTACACATTTGTTTGCAATAAATCTGTGGAAACTGAAAAAACAAATTGATCGATTGATTGACAAAAGGTATAAAAGAGAGAAGGTATTTTACAATCATGACTATTTTTTTTTTTTGATTTGTCACTTGCAGCCAACATGTAAATTAACGTACAGTGGAACCGCCCCTGATGGTAATTACGCCATCGCAATACAGATAGAGGATTTCACAAGCCAAGCCTCTAGTTTGGCTCTGAGCAGTGTTCCTCTACAATTTATCGTAAACGTTAACTCAACTGGCTCATGTTCTAACCAACCTACATTTTTATCCCCAACTCCTGCCAACGGGTCAACAATACAAGCTTATAATGGTTCCCTGGAGTTACAAGTGCGGGTGATTATTATATATAGCGAATGGTACGTACGTCAGATATGATGTGTGAATAAGTGGAGATCCTTATATGTTATGCGTCTGCTTGTTTTTCAAAAGTTGTCAGTCATGCTATATATCTTTTGGTTCATTTTAATAAATTATATATTTAGTTGCTTTTTTTTACAAAGAAAGTATTTCTTTCTATTATTTTTCCTTATTTTGAAATCTGTTATTGAATTCTCCATGCATAGATTTTGATGAAAATATTATTAAATAATTATTTGAATTTGTTTCCTTTGTTTTTCTTAAACACTAAATAAAAACATTTCATTATCAAGAATATTGCTTAATATGAATCTCAATAAATTATACTTTAGGATCAACAAATTTCATATTTTGTCACCACTCAATCTTCTGATGTCTGCTATTTCAAATCCAGCGCCTTCCGAGTATGAAGTAACGATATCATTTACGGCAACTCATGTAGATCAGTTTGGAGAATATATCTTATGTTTCTCAGCGGAAACAAACAATAGGTAAGACAAGACATAAGTGTATCGAATTTGAAAGTAATACAATGTGAAAGAAATACGATATTTAATTTTTAAGGTATATCGCTCAGCTTTTTAAAAAAGTTCACGCAGAACCCCTTACTTTAAAACTATTTATTAAAATTCAATTTTTATAACAAAGAACTGTATTCGGTAATAACCAATATTTGCCCCCCAAATCAAACTTTGATGGAGATATATTTAATTAGGTTTTTAAACAGGGGAATATATGCTGACTTCAAAGCACTGAAAATTTTCATCAGTAATGACGTCATATGTACGTAATGACGTCACAAACATGACGTAAATTTCAGTTTTTTACGAATTTTATAGAAAAATGTACATATTTCATCAATATTTTGAGTAAAAGTCACCGAGCGCATGCCTGTTCAGGATCAATATTTTGATATAATGTGTAGAATGATAATATCAATGAAATATGTCAATATTGTTCCTGAACAAACTTGCGCTCTATAAATTTTAAAGCTAAAACTGTTGAAATTTTGTCTATTTTGTCCTCTTTCTGAAAAAGGATATAAAATCGGACTAGTTTTTGACGTCATAAAAACAAAACTTGTGAATAAACTGCTTTGAAATTATGATATGTTCTGTTAATTTATATTTCTCATACAATTTATTGAATTCAGCACATTTTAGGAAGTTTTCAAAATTTGACCTTTGCGGGGGCAAATATATGCAACATACCGCATATAGTTCTTTAATTTCAACAATGTTAATGTTTTAACATTCAGCGAAAAAAAACTGCTCAAAAAAGCTACAAAGAAGCAATATTTATGAGGGACTATTTCTTGTGGTTGAAGGATATTTAGCAGATAATTCTGCAAATCTGTACATTTATCAAATTCAATATCTTGGAACTTTAGCCTCACATTCTTTTATTCGGAGAATATTTCTGTTATGATATTGCTAGGATATTTAATATAGGTCTTAATTTACACTTCCTTTAGCAACCTTTGCCAAAAAAAGAAGATACGTCAAATTAAGTCAAGATAAAATTTACACCATTTTTTGCATGAAAATCACATAGTTTGACAAATTTTTCAAAATTAACATCACTGACCTTTTTCTTTCATTACATGTATTTTAAAGTACTCGATACATGTGAAAGATCAGCACTTAAATTGTAAAAATCTTGATTTAAGAAAATGTTTCATTGCCTATTTAGCTTTTTAATACCCTAAATATATGTTACTTTTTAGTGGAAAAATGTCACACAATAATTTACGCACATGAATGTGCAAGATCTGTTCAATGATAAATATTATTCAAAATATTTTACGTAAAATAAAATCATATTTATTGGCATAGTCACATCTGATTAAATATGATAAATGTTAACGTAATTAACCAAAGAATTAAAATTTAAGTGCAAAAGAAAATTTTTTTTACTTGCAAGAAAAAGTTGACAAAAAAGGGAATTTGGCCAAAATCGAAAATCCTTTTTCTTGGGGGGGGGGGGGGGGGCAACATTTTCTCAATGCTAACCTCTTTCAGAACCAATTTTTCTGTATATTCAACACTACATTTTCCTTATACCAATTTCAGTAGTATAAAGTTAGGGGGGGGGGGGGCAACCAGCCTCTCACAGAACAATTCCTATAGTATAAGTTTTGTTGGGGAAAAAAGTGGGGGGTCAGGCCCCCCGCCCCCCCCCCCCCCCCGGTTGCTACTTGTACTTGCCTGCGAGTGTCATACCTTAATTAAAATGATTTCTGTTTAAGTTGTAGCATTTTGACAATACACATTTCGTACTATTTTTATAAATGTTTTGAAACTTGCTTTACATTTACAGGTATGTTGGTTAAAATATGAAATTCAGTTAAATGAACATAATAAATACCTGACCAAATACAAAACCATTTATTTAACACATAAAATTAGTCTAACGGAAGAGAGTTAAATTTCGATGCCAAAACTACACTTTACCATTCTAATATTTTGAAAAATTTAAATTTTGTAATTCTAAAGCGTATGTTAAAGATACATTTTCATGCAGCTGTACACTAAAATATATAATTGATAAAAATATTATCATACTTTATTATAGATATTCTACACAAAGCGTTATCTAATTGGTTATAAACTTTCACGTGATCGGGCCATAAAACTTCATATTTCACAGTCGTCGGAATGATTAGCATCATATTCCACCTCTTCGGATAACTAGGGCATTTTCAAGCACAATATGTGTAGTTATCGTTCGTTGAAAGAAAACTTCCGAGAGTAGTAGACGTCACAATAGCCTGGCTTACGTCACAAAATTGCTGATTAGTGATGTGATGTGAAGGAAACGAAGATTTATTCAGCCAAAAATATCATGATATGATTTTTCTTGGCTGAATAAATCTTCATATTTCCCTCACTATCATGCAATAAATGTATACTATTCATACAGCAGTATAAGATTGGTAATGGCATAATGAATTGGACGCCAGGGACACTTATCTATGTAAGTGATTATAAAATGAGGTATAAAAACAATTGAAGTTTGAAAAACGTAATACATATCTTACTAATCGGCACAATTGGGTCCGTGTAACACTTAACAATTCTTATTTTTAAAATGTTTTTGAGTTTTAGTATTTTAATATATTAGTTCCAATTTCTAAATTTTAAAAATTTGAACTCATTTGGTGTTTTGAAATTTAATATTTTAGTTCAAAAATCTAAATTTTCAAATTTAAAACAAGTTTTCAAATTTTAACATTCTATATCATTAACTTAAATTTCCAAAAATCGAATTTTGGACTATAAACTTTTGAGATTTTAATCTATAATTTGTTCAGAAACCCAAATTCAGTAAAAAAAAAAAAATGAAATTATATCAGAGTATTTTATACACAATTTATACTTAAGGTAAGAAAATTTGATCCTTATCTGGGATGGATATCTTAAATCCAGAACAATGATACTAGTATCACTTTCAAATGATTTTATTGCTTTTTGATTTTTTTTACCTTAGAAAAATAACATTTTTGAGGTACAGAAAAGTCAAATAAATGACTGTGCGAAGTAATTTGAGACTATCTTAAATTTTTTGCTACATTTAATGGGACTATTTTAGATTTTAAAAAATTAGCAAAGGAAGCACTTACAGAAATTTATTTATATGTTAGTCATTATCACAGTGCAAAATGGTCAAATTGTTTGTATTGCTAAAAGAAGTACACCGACACCAATTTTTTTGTTTTGAATTTTTATTAAATTATGTATGCAGATTCTATATACTTGACAAAACATTCTCAATGCCTTTGACAATAGGAGTCAGCCTCCTTAGATATAAACAAAGTTCATTGCAGTACGTTTATTCTTTTTTTTTTAAAAAAAATATCATTGACCTTGTCTGATTTTCATAAATAAAGAATAAAAGAGGTTCAGTGGAAAATGGAGATAACGAACAGTAATCAACCTCAAAGAGCTACTGAAACTTTACACATCGAGAACAGGGCAAACAATTATTAAAGGACTAAAAAATCAAAGGTGTGATCAGGTGGCATGGAGGATTACCTTGGTAAACAAGTGAAACTGGGCTACATACTTATATCAGTCACAGCATTTGTTGTTGTTGTTTTTTTTTTTTTTTTTTTTTTTTTTTTTGAAAATAAGAATTATAATTGATACAATTTAGGAAATTAAAAAAATAAAATTCTGATTAGATTGTTGAACAATTTTTTTGGTCAAAAATCTAATATTTTATGTCAACATTTTTACTTCTATTGTTTCTCTTTATACAATGAGTTCTAATACTTGAGAAAAAATATAAAGGATAAAACTTCTTGGTCCTAGTTCAGTTTTAAGAGAGCTCGAGATTGTTATCTGTCTAGCGTATATTTTACCTTGAAGTTTATCTTAAGAATGAACATTGATATCTACACACGGTTATACTGCGTCAGTTTTACTTTTGTATTCTTCAATGAAAAAAATCGTTGATTAAAATAAATACGATTCTATTGTTATTTAAAACCAATGATTTTATTATAATTTAAAAGTTGATTAACTTTATTGTTGATAATTAATTCTTCCAAACCATTTAATATGTGTTGCAGACTTTCGTCTTATTCACGGTGCATTACAGTAAATCTTACAGGTAAGAAAATAATCATCAGATATCATACGATATTTACCATAATTGACAATATGTACAAAGGTGAACACGTATTTTGTTTTTCTTAAATTTGTTTAGTTACGGTTGAAATACAAAACTGTGTAATTACAACGTCGCGTTATTTGTATAGAAATGATATAAACATGTAGTTTTTTCTCAAGCGCAAAATAGTACCCGGACCCTAGAAACTCTATAGTACATAATATACAGCTTTGAATACTGAATTTTCTAAATTTCAAATTCAATACAGTAAGAGAAGAGTAAAATAATGACGACATGTAAAAGAAATAAAATTTAGATATATGAACAGCAAACAGTCTTACAATTATTCAGCTAGGAAGTCTCCGAATAACTTCATATATATGGTATCAGCGTATGACAATTTGTCACGAAAACCAAATCAAAAACAAAAGGTGTTACTCACGAAATATTTGAATTTAAAAGGTTGTTGTAACATGTATTTCATTAGTCCGACTTTTTTTTAAATTTTTTTTTTATATATTAATGCTCAGAAAATAAAAATTTAGACAACGTACGGCTTTCAGCTGGTAAAAATAAACTCAAAAATACATTTGTACTTTTCAAATTCTAAAATTAATTGTACATCCGATTCCATAACATTTGGAATCCTCCTCTTGAAGGTTATATATGTCTTATAAAATATATTTGATACAGATATTGATGCATGTGCTGGAAATCCTTGTCAAAACAGTGGAACTTGTGTGGACCTCATCAATGATTACAACTGCAGTTGTGTTGCAGGATTTAATGGAACAAACTGTGAGGAGAGTGAGTAAATTAATGAAATTAAGACAAATTAAAGTATTGATTAATTTGTCACTTCAGTTCCTGCTGTAACTCCTGAGAAATTTGTCCCTTAGATTTGAAAAAAATGAGGTTCCAGTGCCATTCTTCCTTTGTCACCCAGACTCTTTCCTAACATATCCCTTCTCATTGCTCCTGAAACCCAATTCTACTCCTTGACATGACTTGACATAGCACCTAACGATCCTTCCCATTATCTAAGAAAGTTCTTTTTCAGTCGTGTAATTAGTTTCCGCCATACTTGCAAACTGAATACATTTTTTACAAAGTCCCCTTCAAGCTATCGATTTTATAAGATAGCGATGGCTTCAAGTCAAAACATTTTGCTAGTAGCGAAGTAAATTACCGAACCAATTGCAAACAATTGAGTATTCTCTATCTCTAAATTATATCTTATACAATTTATTTGTAACAGATATAGATGAATGTGCAGAAAATCCTTGTCAAAACAATGCAACATGTGAGGACCTCATCAATGATTACAACTGCAGTTGTGAGGCAGGATTTAATGGAACAAACTGTGAGGAGAGTAAGGAAATTAATGAACCTAAAACAATTGAGATATCACAACTCTATAAATTCTGATACGTCAATGCTTAAGAAGATTGGCGATCTTTTGTATTAGTGAAAGTTGGGATTACATGAAAGACGTTTTTACAGATATTGATGACTGTGCCGATAGTCCTTGTCAGAACAATGGTACATGTGCGGACCTCATCAATGCTTATGAGTGTAGCTGTGCTCCTGGATTTAATGGAACCAATTGCGAGGAAGGTAAGCCAATGAAAATGATATGAAATGACGGTGAATAAACTAGTTTAAAATCAGTTATGCTTAACAAAGAGCATCCGTTACAGATATTGATGAATGTTCTGAAAATCCATGTCAGAACAATGGGACATGCCTTGATCTCATCAATGATTACCAATGTAACTGTGCTGCAGGTTTCAATGACACAAATTGTACAAACAGTGAGTATATATAAAGAAGCATGTTTTTTTCAAGGAAATGTTGACTTTTTCTGGAAGATATATTTTATCTTTTAGAGGTCATTCAAGTAATGCTAGTATTTTAATCCTTATCTCACAAATCTTCCAGTCTGATGTCTCATACCAGTCTACGTGTTCTACCACAGATAAAGATATTTTGAAAGTATTCTACCTTTTGACGTGTCATGAACTAACCCCTGCTTAACCTGACCCTTTTCTGGCGTCCTCTGAATTATCCGTCTATTACCTTTGATCTCCTGAGAATATCCTTTACGACACTCTCTCACTCACTCATTACTTGAGATTTTTCTTGATCAATATCATGACCTGATCCCACATCTGATGTTTTCGAGGGCCATGTTTGCTGTGCTCCCATTTCATATTGTTTTACGGACTTTTGATCTTGAATACTGTTCGTTATCTCCATATGTTCCATAAAAGAAGTCTTTTTAGCTCACCTGAGCCAAAGGCTCAAGTGAGCTTTTCTGATCAAAATTTGTCTGTTGTCTGTCGTCGTTGTTGTTGTTGTCGTTGTCGTCGTCGTCGTCGTTGTTGTCGTCTTTGTTGTAAACTTTTCACATTTTCATCTTCTTTTCATGAACCACTGGGCCAATTTCAGTCAAACTTGCTACAAAGTATCCTTGGGTAAAGAGGATTCAAGTTTGTTCAAATGAAGGGCCACGCCCTTTTCCAAGGGGAGATAATTATGAATTTGTGAAAAATTAATGGCATTTTTTAAAAATCTTCTTTTTAAGAACGACTGGGCCAGGAAAAATGAAACTCATGTGGAATCATCCTCAGATAGTGTAGATTCAAGTTTATTCAAATCATGACCCCCGGGGGTAGAGTGGGGCCAAAAACCGATCAAAGTTTTACATAAGAATATATAGGAAAAATCTTTTAAAATCTTCTTCTCAAGAACCACTATGCCAGGAAAGATGAAACTCATGTGAAATCATCCTCAGATAGTGTAGATTCAAGTTTGTTCAAATCATGACCCCCGGGGGTAGAGTGGGGCCAAAATGGCCGATCAAAGTTTTACATAGGAATATATAGGAAACATCTTTAAAAATCTTCTCCTCAAGAACCACTGGGCCAGGAAAGATGAAACTCATGAGGAATCATCCTCAGATAGTGTATATTCAAGTTTGTTCAAATCATGACCCCCGGGGGTAGAGTGGGGCCAAAATGGCCGATCAAAGTTTTACATAGGAGTATATAGGAAATATCTTTAAAAATCTTCTTCTCAAGAACCACTATGACAGGAATGATGAAACTCATGTGGTATCATCCTCAGATAGTGTAGATTCAAGTTTGTTCAAATCATGACCCCCAGAGGTAGAGTGGGGCCAAAATGGCCGATCAAAGTTTTACATAGGAATATATAAGAAAAACCTTTTAAAATCTTCTTCTCAAGAACCACTATGTCAGGAAAGATGAAACTCATGTGGAATCATCATCAGATAGTGTAGATTCAAGTTTGTTCAAATCATGACCCCCGTGGGTAGGATTGGGCCAAAATGGCCGATCAAAGTTTTACATAGGAATATATAAGAAAAATCTTTAAAAATCTTCTTCTCAAGAACCACTATGTCAGGAAAGATGAAACTCATTTGAAATTATCCTCAGGTAGTGTAGATTCAAGTTTGTTCAAGTTATGACCCCCAGGGGTAGGGTGGGGCCAAAATGGCGGACCAAAAATTCTCATAGGAATATATAGGGAAACCTTTTAAAATCTTCTTTTCATGTACTTCAAAGCCATGATTAGTAATATTTATGTAGAATTATCCTCAGGTAGTGTAGATTCTAGTTCGTCCAAATCATGGTATGTGCATTTTCCTAGCTGATGTGCTCATGTGAGCGCTGTGACCCCTGGGCCTCTTGTTCAATCGTGCAATCAATTTCTTCCGGGCGTGAAAACTTCACACCTTCATTTTCAAAGTCTTTTGAACATTTTAAAATCCTTTGCCGGTGGTGAAAAAAATCATCGATCCAATTTCAAACCATCACCTTACAGCTTAAGAAATCCCTTACTGGTAGTGAATCAAATGACTGATTCGATTCAATATTGCGAACTATGGAATATTCTCTAACTCTAAAAAACTGCAGTTGTGAGGCAGGATTTAATGGAACAAACTGTGAGGAGAGTAAGTAAATTAATGAACCTAAGACAAATGAAACTTTAGATCACATTCTAGATATCATATCACAACTCTGTAAATTCTGATCCGTCAATGCTTAAGAACATTGGCTTTCCTTTGTATAAGTGAAAGCTGGGATTACATGAAAGACGTTTTTACAGATATTGATGACTGTGCCGATAGTCCTTGTCAGAACAATGGAACATGTGCGGACCTCATCAATGCTTATGAGTGTAGCTGTGCTCCTGGATTTAATGGAACCAATTGCGAGGAAGGTAAGTTAATGAAAATGATATCAAATGACGGTGAATAAAACTAGTTTAAAATCAGTTATGCTTAACAAAGAGCATGTGTTACAGATATTGATGAATGTGCTGAAAATCCATGTCAGAACAATGGGACATGCCTTGATCTCATCAATGATTACCAATGTGACTGTGCTGCGGGATTCAATGACACTAATTGTACAAACAGTGAGTATATAGAACGAAGCATTTTTTTTTCAAGGAAATGTTGACTTTTTCTGAAAGATATATTTTATCTTTTAGACGTCAGTCAAGTTATACTAGTATTTTAATCCTTATCTCAAAATTTTTCAAGTCTGATGTCTCATACCAGTCTATGTGTTCCACCACGGACAAAGATATTTTGAAAGTATTCAACACCTTGACGTACCTTGACCTAACCCCTGTTTAACCTGACCACTTTCTGGCGTCCCCTGAATTATCCGTCTACTCCTTAATATCTCCCAATAATTTCCTTTACGATGCTTCTCTCACTTAGTCATTACTTGAGATTTCTCTTGATCAATATCATGACCTGATCCCACATCTGATGTTTTGGAGGTCCGTGTTTGCTGTGCTCCCATTTTGTACTGTTTTACGGACGTTTGATCTTGAATACTGTTGGTTATCTCCATATGTTCCATAAAAGAAGTCTTTTTCAGTCGTGCAATCAATTTCTTCCGGGCTTGAAAACTACACACCTTCATTTTCAAAGTCTCGTGAACATTTCAAAATCCTTTGCCAGTGGTGAAATAAATAACCGATCCAATTGCAAACCATCACGTGAAAGTTTTAGAAATCCTTTACCAGTAGTGAATGAAATGACTGATTGGATTCAATATTGCAAACCATTGCATATTCCTTATCTGTAAATCATATCTTATGCGTTTTATTTGTAACAGATATAGATGAATGTGCAGAAAATCCTTGTCAAAACAATGCAACATGTGAGGACCTCATCAATGATTACAACTGCACTTGTGAGGCAGGATTTAATGGAACAAACTGTGAGGAGAGTAAGTAAATTAATGAACCTAAGACAATAATCAATAATCAATAATAAGACAAAATGAAACTATAATCACGTTTTAGATATCACAACTCTATAAATTCTGATACTCAGTGCTTAAGAACATTGGCTATCCTTTCTATAAGTGAAAGTTGGGATTTCATGAAAGACGTTTTTACAGATATTGATGAATGTGCCGATAATCCTTGTCAGAACAATGGAACATGTGCGGACCTCATCAATGCTTATGAGTGTAGCTGTGCTCCTGGATTTAATGGAACCAATTGCGAGGAAGGTAAGCCAATGAAAATGATATGAAATGACGGTGAATTAGACTAGTTTAAAATCAGTTATGCTTAACAAAGAGCATGTGTTACAGATATTGATGAATGTGTTGAAAATCCATGTCAGAACAATGGGACATGCCTTGATCTCATCAATGATTACCAATGTAACTGTGCTGCAGGATTCAATGACACTAATTGTACAAACAGTGAGTATATATAAAGAAGCATGTTTTCCAAGGAAATGTGGACTTTTTCTTGAAGATATATTTTATCTTTTAGAGGTCATTCAAGTTATACCAGTATTAACATCCTTATCTCACAATTCTTCAAGTCTGACGTCTCATACCAGTCTATGTGTTCCACCGCAGACAAAGATATTTTGAAAGTATTCTACCCCTTGACGTACCTTGACCTAACCCCTGTTTAACCTGACCCCTTTCTGGCGTCCCCTGAATTATCCGTCTACTCCTTAATATCTCCCAATAATATCCTTTACGACGCTTCTCTCACTTAGTCATTACTTGAGATTTCTCTTGATCAATATCATGACCTGATCCCACATCTGATGTTTTGGAGGTCCGTGTTTGCTGTGCTCCCATTTTGTATTGTTTTACGGACGTTTGATCTTGAATGCTGTTGGTTATCTCCATATGTTCCATAAAAGAAGTCTTTTTCAGTCGTGCAATCAATTTCTTCTGGGCTTGAAAACTACACACCTTCATTTTCAAAGTCTCGTGAACATTTCAAAATCCTTTGCCAGTGGTGAAATAAATAACCGATCCAATTGCAAACCATCACGTGAAAGTTTTAGAAATCCTTTACCAGTAGTGAATGAAATGACTGATTGGATTCAATATTGCAAACCATTGCATATTCTTTATCTGTAAATCATATCTTATGCGTTTTATTTGTAACAGATATAGATGAATGTGCAGAAAATCCTTGTCAAAACAATGCAACATGTGAGGACCTCATCAATGATTACAACTGCACTTGTGAGGCAGGATTTAATGGAACAAACTGTGAGGAGAGTAAGTAAATTAATGAACCTAAGACAAATGAAACTTTAGATCACGTTTCAGATATCACAACTCTATAAATTCTGATACTCAATGCTTAAGAACATTGGCTATCCTTTCTATAAGTGAAAGTTGGGATTACATGAAAGACGTTTTTACAGATATTGATGAATGTGCCGATAATCCTTGTCAGAACAATGGAACATGTGCGGACCTCATCAATGCTTATGAGTGTAGCTGTGCTCCTGGATTTAATGGAACCAATTGCGAGGAAGGTAAGCCAATGAAAATGATATGAAATGACGGTGAATTAGACTAGTTTAAAAATCAGTTATGCTTAACAAAGAGCATGTGTTACAGATATTGATGAATGTGCTGAAAATCCATGTCAGAACAATGGGACATGCCTTGATCTCATCAATGATTACCAATGTAACTGTGCTGCAGGATTCAATGACACTAATTGTACAAACAGTGAGTATATATAAAGAAGCATGTTTTTCCAAGGAAATGTGGACTTTTTCTTGAAGATATATTTTATCTTTTAGAGGTCATTCAAGTTATACCAGTGTTAACATCCTTATCTCACAATTCTTCAAGTCTGACGTCTCATACCAGTCTATGTGTTCCACCGCAGACAAAGACATTTTGAAAGTATTCTACCCCTTGACGTACCTTGACCTAACCGCTGTTTAACCTGACCCTTTTCTGGCGTCCCCTGAATTATCCGTCTACTCCTTAATATCTCCCAATAATATCCTTTACGACGCTTCTCTCACTTAGTCATTACTTGAGATTTCTCTTGATCAATATCATGACCTGATCCCACATCTGATGTTTTGGAGGTCCGTGTTTGCTGTGCTCCCATTTTGTATTGTTTTACGGACGTTTGATCTTGAATGCTGTTGGTTATCTCCATATGTTCCATAAAAGAAGTCTTTTTCAGTCGTGCAATCAATTTCTTCCGGGCTTGAAAACTACACACCTTCATTTTCAAAGTCTCGTGAACATTTCAAAATCCTTTGCCAGTGGTGAAATAAATAACCGATCCAATTGCAAACCATCACGTGAAAGTTTTAGAAATCCTTTACCAGTAGTGAATGAAATGACTGATTGGATTCAATATTGCAAACCATTGCATATTCTTTATCTGTAAATCATATCTTATGCGTTTTATTTGTAACAGATATAGATGAATGTGCAGAAAATCCTTGTCAAAACAATGCAACATGTGAGGACCTCATCAATGATTACAACTGCACTTGTGAGGCAGGATTTAATGGAACAAACTGTGAGGAGAGTAAGTAAATTAATGAACCTAAGACAAATGAAACTTTAGATCACGTTTCAGATATCACAACTCTATAAATTCTGATACTTAATGCTTAAGAACATTGGCTATCCTTTCTATAAGTGAAAGTTGGGATTACATGAAAGACGTTTTTACAGATATTGATGAATGTGCCGATAATCCTTGTCAGAACAATGGAACATGTGCGGACCTCATCAATGCTTATGAGTGTAGCTGTGCTCCTGGATTTAATGGAACCATTGCGAGGAAGGTAAGCCAATGAAAATGATATGAAATGACGGTGAATGAAACTAGTTTTAAATCAGTTATGCTTAAACAAAGAGCATCTGTTACAGATATTGATGAATGTGCTGAAAATCCATGTCAGAACAATGGGACATGCCTTGATCTCATCAATGATTACCAATGTAACTGTGCTGCGGGATTCAATGACACAAATTGTACAAACAGTGAGTATATAGAACGAAGCTTTTTTTTTTCAAGGAAATGTTGACTTTTTCTTGAAAGATATATATTTATCTTTTAAAGGTCATTCAAGTTATACCAGTATTTTTATCCTTATCTCACAATTTTTCAAGTCTGATGTCTCATACCAGTCTATGTGTTCCACCACGACAAAGATATTTTGAAAGTATTCAACACCTTGACGTACCTTGACCTAACCCCTGTTTAACCTGACCCCTTTCTGGCGTCCCCTGAATTATTCGTCTACTCCTTAATATCTCCCAATAATTTCCTTTACGACGCTTCTCTCACTTAGTCATTACTTGAGATTTCTCTTGATCAGTATCATGACCTGATCCACATCTGATGTTTTGGAGGTCCGTGTTTGCTGTGCTCCCATTTTGTATTGTTTTACGGACGTTTGATCTTGAATGCTGTTGGTTATCTCCATATGTTCCATAAAAGAAGTCTTTTTCAGCCGTGCAATCAATTTCTTCCGGGCTTGAAAACTACACACCTTCATTTTCAAAGTCTCGTGAACATTTCAAAATCCTTTGCCAGTGGTGAAATAAATAACCGATCCAATTGCAAACCATCACGTGAAAGTTTTAGAAATCCTTTACCAGTAGTGAATGAAATGACTGATTGGATTCAATATTGCAAACCATTGCATATTCTTTATCTGTAAATCAAATCATATCTTATGCGTTTTATTTGTAACAGATATAGATGAATGTGCAGAAAATCCTTGTCAAAACAATGCAACATGTGAGGACCTCATCAATGATTACAACTGCACTTGTGAGGCAGGATTTAATGGAACAAACTGTGAGGAGAGTAAGTTAATTAATGAACCTAAGACAAATGAAACTTTAGATTACGTTTCAGATATTACAACTCTGTAAACTGACCATTCGAACATTGCTAAAGAACATTGGCTATCCTTTCTATAAGTGAAAGTTGGGATTACATGAAAGACGTTTTTACAGATATTGATGAATGTGCCGATAGTCCTTGTCAGAACAATGGAACATGTGCGGACCGCATCAATGCTTATGAGTGTAGCTGTGCTCCTGGATTTAATGGAACCAATTGCGAGGAAGGTAAGCCAATGAAAATGATATGAATTGACGGTGAATAAAACTAGTTCAAAATCAGTTATGCTTAACAAAGAGCATGTGTTACAGATATTGATGAATGTGCTGAAAATCCATGTCAGAACAATGGGACATGCCTTGATCTCATCAATGATTACCAATGTAACTGTGCTGCAGGATTCAATGACACTAATTGTACAAACAGTGAGTATATAGAACGAAGCATTTTTTTCCAAGGAAATGTGGACTTTTTCTTGAAGATATATTTTATCTTTTAGAGGTCATTCAAGTTATACCAGTGTTTAACATCCTTATCTCACAATTCTTCAAGTCTGACGTCTCATACCAGTCTATGTGTTCCACCGCAGACAAAGACATTTTGAAAGTATTCTACCCCTTGACGTACCTTGACCTAACCGCTGTTTAACCTGACCCTTTTCTGGCGTCCCCTGAATTATCCGTCTACTCCTTAATATCTCCCAATAATATCCTTAACGACGCTTCTCTCACTTAGTCATTACTTGAGATTTCTCTTGATCAATATCATGACCTGATCCCACATCTGATGTTTTGGAGGTCCGTGTTTGCTGTGCTCCCATTTTGTATTGTTTTACGGACGTTTGATCTTGAATGCTGTTGGTTATCTCCATATGTTCCATAAAAGAAGTCTTTTTCAGTCGTGCAATCAATTTCTTCTGGGCTTGAAAACTACACACCTTCATTTTCAAAGTCTCGTGAACATTTCAAAATCCTTTGCCAGTGGTGAAATAAATAACCGATCCAATTGCAAACCATCACGTGAAAGTTTTAGAAATCCTTTACCAGTAGTGAATGAAATGACTGATTGGATTCAATATTGCAAACCATTGCATATTCTTTATCTGTAAATCATATCTTATGCGTTTTATTTGTAACAGATATAGATGAATGTGCAGAAAATCCTTGTCAAAACAATGCAACATGTGAGGACCTCATCAATGATTACAACTGCACTTGTGAGGCAGGATTTAATGGAACAAACTGTGAGGAGAGTAAGTAAATTAATGAACCTAAGACAAATGAAACTTTAGATCACGTTTCAGATATCACAACTCTATAAATTCTGATACTCAATGCTTAAGAACATTGGCTATCCTTTCTATAAGTGAAATTTGGGATTACATGAAAGACGTTTTTACAGATATTGATGAATGTGCCGATAATCCTTGTCAGAACAATGGAACATGTGCGGACCTCATCAATGCTTATGAGTGTAGCTGTGCTCCTGGATTTAATGGAACCAATTGCGAGGAAGGTAAGCCAATGAAAATGATATGAAATGACGGTGAATTAGACTAGTTTAAAATCAGTTATGCTTAACAAAGAGCATCTCTTACAGATATTGATGAATGTGCTGAAAATCCATGTCAGAACAATGGGACATGCCTTGATCTCATCAATGATTACCAATGTAACTGTGCTGCAGATTCAATGACACTAATTGTACAAACAGTGAGTATATATAAAGAAGCTTGTTTTTCCAAGGAAATGTGGACTTTTTCTTGAAGATATATTTTATCTTTTAGACGTCATTCAAGTTATACCAGTATTTTTATCCTTATCTCACAATTTTTCAAGTCTGACGTCTCATACCAGTCTATGTGTTCCACCACAGACAAAGATATTTTGAAAGTATTCAACACCTTTGACGTACCTTGACCTAACCCCTGTTTAACCTGACCCCTTTCTGGTGTCCCTCAATTATCCGTCTACTCCTTAATATCTCCCAATAATTTCCTTTACGACGCTCTCTCACTTAGTCATTACTTGACATTTCTCAGTGATCAGTATCATGACCTGATCCCACATCTGATGTTTTGGAGGTCCGTGTTTGCTGTGCTCCCATTTTGTATTGTTTTACTCGGATGTTTGATCTTGAATGCTGTTGGTTATCTCCATATGTTCCATAAAAGAAGTTCTTTCAGTCGTGCAATCAATTTCTTCCGGGCTTGAAAACTACACACCTTCATTTTCAAAGTCTCGTGAACATTTCAAAATCCTTTGCCAGTGGTGAAATGAATAACCGATCCAATTGCAAACCATCACGTGAAAGTTTTAAAATCC
>NW_026936174.1:0-7054 GCF_032062105.1 Saccostrea cuccullata | reverse complement strand
ATTAAGTAAGTATACATCAATTAACCAGTAATAATGTCTAAAGATTTTTAGAAAACTTACGCATTGCTGATTCTTTTTTTTTTTTATCATCGATATCCCAGTAGTTTGACTATATGAAAGAATGGCTTGTTTGACTGAGGAATGAACGTTTTGAGCTATAAAGGCACTAAGAGCTGAGTTCTCATCAAACAACAGCTACATTGGCTGAATTTTTTTTTAATCAAAAGACTGATTTTGGGTAAACAGAAAGCATCCAGGGAAAGGTTAAGTAAAGAGTGAAGTTATTTTAATTGCAAGCTAATTAATTCCGCTTTTAGCGAAAGATATTGCTGCACTGTAAACAAGCATTCTGAGAGTATTGCATAAGCAATACATGTCCCCTACCGGGTTCCCCTTTTTCTTCAGGATGTCATTTTATAATATGCAAAAGTCATGTCCAAGGTAAAACTGAAAGATTTTCAAGTTGTAAATGCCTTAAAACTAATAAAATAATCAACATTAAGACGAAAATTCAACTCATTTCTCCATCGTCTTTTCCTCGCTTCATATTTTTGTCGACAATCTGAAGTTAGCGCAGTTCGAACCCGATCTTAATTAAGCGATTATGAAAAATATTCAAAATGCCATAATTCTGTCAAAAATCAAAGAACCGAAGCGAAATTCAAACTTGATCTGTAACTCATTAAGATACACTCACATACCAAAATTCAGCTCAATATCTGCAAGCGTGTAGAAAAAAAGTGCGGAAAACCAAGTGGAACAGACTGACGGGGACAGACAGACGGACGGACAGACAGACGGACGGACGGACGCAGAGGAAACCTATAGTCCCCCCCGGTTTCACCGGTAGGGGACTAATAAATTGCAATATAGTCATGGTAATATTTGACGTACTGTCTATTGAAAATTACTAGGTACTATTTTATTCTCAGGCAAAACAGTGAAAGAAATATATAAAAACTTTCCTGTGTGACTAATGGCTCAACAACTTTAATTAATTTAATTATATATTAGATTTATCAAATGATACGATAAGGGTAAACTAAAAAAAAATACTTTAACAACGCAACATATTTTTACTTATTTATTTTTATTTCTTAGTATTATATTAAGAAATATTTGAAAGTTGATTAAAATTATTGCACAATACTGTTAAGTATACATTAAGTGTATTGAAAATATGTACATAATTCTTTTAGTAACACACCATGTAATCACTGCTTAAAATCTACCAATATCAAACTACAGGCATAGAACTCATAATTTTGCAGGTTCACAAATAATTTTTCATATAGACAAAATTAAGAACATTTTTTATGGGGTTTTCTTCAGTTTTTTTACATATTTATTTACATGACAAACTGTCTATTGTGCAGGAATAAATAACATCACACTTTTTTTAACAATGATACAATCACACACACACAAAAAGGAAGTAAAGCTAATGATAAAACATTTTAAACACCGAGATCAAATGAAATCCTCAAAATGGGGTTATACGTAAAGATATCCGTTTCAGTAGGGGATGATTACGTAAAAAATATTATTTACAAATAAATAATAACAATTTCTGTTGTCCCAAAGGAAACAGCTAGTTAAACAAGTTCATCCTTTTGGCTTGACTTGTTTTAGACCAAAGCAATCATAATACATGTACTTAAAATCATGGCTACGAATGAAAATGTATTGGTTAAGGCAGAGCTCCTGTTACATATAGACAGATGTGTGGGAGGACATTGAGGACAGGAGGGGGGTTTCGTGCTTCCGGTACTAACTGTTGTCATTAGTTTGTCTTTGGGATCCTCTGGAGACATGCGCATTGTTGTTGTTCCCACAATTACGTCCCTTCCCATTTCCCTTCCAAGTTGCAGATCACACACAGAATATAACACTAATAATTTTTCGACGTCTATCCCCGAGTCACCCCGTTTTTCCGCCATTAAGAAGAATTTAAGATATTCCCAAATGTCTTCCTTCAAACATGGATGTTGTCTCAGTTTTCTGATCGTATCTTTACATTCTTGTGTACATATATCAGGCCTGCACTTTGCCTGAATCTGCATCAGAAAAAATAAACAAATTTTAAACTAGAAATTCAGAAAATATGATTATGTCAAATCTCATTCTGTTTATTTTAATGAAAGATCTAGTCATGTATTAGGAAAATATCAAAATCTGGAAGCAAACAAGGAAATTTTTTCTAAGACAATATTAATACATGATGTATGTTTAATGATATCAAAATCTACTGACTACTGTGTAGATTTCCCCCATTTTCGGTCAAAAGAATATAAGGTCCATAAAGAGATTAAACTAAAGGTTACAGATTTCAAAATATGTCAAAATTGACGTGGCAGACTTTAAAACTGACTTACCTGAAATACTATGGCCAGTGTGGCAGGATTGGTGAGTGAGGTGAACTTTGGAATGTTACACCCTTTTACTCCGTCATCGAAGAGATCCGCCGTTTCTGGAAACATCGGACACATAGACAGTTCTCTGAATGACAAGCACTTCTGGATCTTTGCTTTCTGCTTCGGGTAATATTTTATAAATGCAAAGCACATTTCATCATGAGTTCCTTTCCCAAAGAAAGTATATTTTCGTACCCCTTCTGAGTTAAAAGTGCAAGTAGTTTTTAGTTCATCTCCGGGTTTTACGACAATAGGGACGTCAAAACTAAAGGAAAACAACATTTAATTTACTATTATTCTGACTTATGTGTTTTATGACCAAAGATTATAGAAAGAATAGATATGCATCATACGTATAGAAAATATCAAGTAGGAAATTCAATTTTGCTAATAAGGAAAGAAACAGGTAAAAAAAAATAACTGAGAAATTGAAGGTAACGTTTATACCATTTATACCGGTAAATATATTGAAAGTAGGTACTGACCTTTTCTGTGCTGGGCTATTGTAAGAGTAATGTGTATCGTTTGTTAAGACACCTATACGTTTTCCGTTTCTAAAGTGTTCTACATTCTGTCCTTTTCCTACATATAAAAACAATTCATGTAAATTATACTTTTATAAAAGTAACAATACACTAGTCTATAAGAAGATAAAAACTGATTTTTGCATCATTCCTACCGAGTAGATGCATGTGGTTGAATGCTCCAATAACATTGAGATTGTCTTCAAAGATTTTAGATGTACACTCGGAGGTACAGACTCCACTCACTGCTACGTCCGGCATCTGGGGAGGAATTTCTAAGAACATCTGGCCTACCCATAGAGTTCCAGCATCATGTTGACGGAGGGAGGTAGTGTAGAAAATTCTCATCCCTGATCCGTCGCGGTAGTCAGATCGCTCCTGCTTGTTGGTCCAGTGCATCTAGAAAACGATCCAAACACTTCTTTTACATATTATGAGACATTTCATATTCTCAATGTTTCAGAGAAGTTCAATGTCAGTTTTTTTTTATTGCAAAAAGCTAAAAATATATCGTGAAAAAATTACCTGCAGAGCAATATGTCGATACCCGTTCTTGCCAAACCGGAAGCCCGCGTCACGGTGCATGCATTCTCCCTGTAACCCCACCTGCCATAACCCGATCAACTCCCTACACTCGAGGGACGCCTCCATACCACATTCATAAGGCGTGTTCAATTTTGGAACAGCATCACCTGTTGATATTTATGACATACGCTGTTTAACATTCAACATTCAATTACAATTCTTCGGCCGAAAAAAAATTTGAATGAGATTGTGCTCAGCATGTTTGTCTGTCCACAATAGATACGATATTACCTTGTAAAGTTGAGTTTACTAATATTAATACCTCAGGAGAAATTCCTCCTTGGGTTAAGAGCTATGGTATATGTAATGCTTTACATTTATTTGTTCACGACTTTTCGGGGTTTAAGGAGGTGTATACCTTGACAACCATACAGTAACATATGATGCATCACGTGATCATTGTCTATGAGGGGTGTGTTAGCGACCATGTGATGGTCTCCCACTTCCGGTACTTCTACCACCATACACGTGTAAGTCGTCTTCTTGGCAGGAACTTTCCGCCGAGGAAACTTTATGTCAAAATATTGTGTTTCTGAAATAGAATGTCATCGTTTGTATATCGATGCTAATTTTATTTTTAAAATCAAACCGAAGTTTGGAATTGTACAATTCCAACTATTATGAAGCACACGTAAAACCCAAAATAATGCTTGTATTTTTATTGTTTTCGAATCTTGTTGCAAGGTAAAATTAGTGTAATATATCACATTCTTACCTGGATCATTTAAAGTATCGCATTCAAAATCGCTCCTTTTGCAATTCAGCCAATCATTTTTGCCTTTACATTTTTCGTCACCCAATGGCTCGCACACACCTACAAAAATCATAACCAATCAGAAAAGAACATAACCACAAACGTGTTCACGTTACAATAACTATGATTATGAATCATGAAGAGCGGGTAGTAATCAAACGATGAGTTACCTGGGTGACTAACTGGGGTGCTTGGAAATGGCTGACCCTGGCTCCGTGTACAGTTTGGGTCGCCCAGTTCTTCTCCATTACTCATCCCGTCCCCATCAGAATCTGCTCTACAAAGTGCTTCATTCCATGTCTACAATACAAATAGCATACCTGTTGATTTCAATATCCATATTTTTGTCGACATTAAAAAATATTCATGCATGATTTAGGAAATAAATTTCTTTTATTGAATTGTATAGTTTAAGGAGGTTTTGTTTACCATTCCAAGCGCAGCAAAGTCATTCCCGAAGGGATTTCTTTCATGTCCCCCGTTAGGGTTAGCGTGACCCACAGCTGACCACGCCTTGTCATTACAAGGATGGGGCACGTTCTGTCCGTTTGGAATCTGGCTCTGAAATTGGGGGAACGAAACAACAACCCGAGCGATGTACACTACCAGTACAAATATCCATCTGTCAAAAATATAATATTCACTTGTAATAGGTGGAAAACACTTGAATAATTCGGTAACTATGGTACAATATGGTGTAACAACTGCGATTTATCATGTTTTTTAACCATCTGCAGACACTTGGTCTGGTTCGTCGAGGTTTAACTGTAGGCAATTCTTGAGTCTTGGTGCACCGTCGAAAGCCATAGAATGGACACAAAACCTTGGCTTGCAATGATATTTTTAGTGAAATGTTTCAATTTACTTAGCTGTGTACAGAGTTTTATATCAATAAAAAAGATCGGAAAAGATGAGCAAAAACAAAAAAAATTAAGTTTACATTAAATGTATGTTAAAACTCTATGAGAAACTATGAAATTGAATATCTTTATAGACAATGCATGTTGACAATTCGAATGAAAACTTTATATACGACACGGATTTTATTTATCAAATAAAAAAGTCGAGTGAATTATTTTCCAATGAATAACATTTTCGTTATTTTACAATGTTTATAAATGCATATACAAGAATTATTTTTGATAATTTAATTATGTAATACAATGTATTACATAATTAAATAATCAAAAATAATTCTTGTATATGCATTTATAAACATTGTAAAATAATAAACATACAAGTTTTATTTTATGTGTGAAAATTGTCGGCATTTTTATTAAGGTGTTGAGCATACTTCCAAAAACAATGAAATACTGCGGCAATTTGATTTGTTTAAAATCAATAATCTCTTGGAAACCCACTTTTAATTGAATTTCTTAAGTCAGAAAATTAATATAGAATCATGTACTTGAAGCCAGAATACCTGTGTTAAGGAATCACAAAAATTAAAAGCTGCAAACTGATCCCAGATGATTCCCAAAAGTTAAATATACAATAAATATACAATATCCAAATTATGGGGGTTCTATACATGTACTAGTATGCTTTGATGTACAGTAAGAACAAATTTTTAGCATGTACTGTGTTAATATTTTTTCACACAAGTATCATAAGTATTTTCAAGATAGAATATGTAAGTTTAATAATTACTTCCGTGAAGTAATTGCAATTCAATAAATTACATGCATTGAAAACTTCGTAGTTTAATTTTAATTGTAATTTGATTGCAGAAGAAGACAGAGTACTCGTATTTGTAATTTAATTAATTATTTCAATTCCCCTAATCCCATCCCCTTTTTACATGCAGTCCCGTCGATCTCAGAAGTGCTTAGGGAGGAGGGGGGGGGGTCCACTCCCCTCTTCCGAACTTTTCTTCTTAGTTAAGTCTTATGCTACTGGTTTTATAATTTAATTTAAAAAGAGAATTTTCAATAATATGCTTTTTTGTTGTATGGTCAATCACAATTAACATCACTGTGGCGAAAAAATACCAAAGGTTTTAAGAAACATCCAATCCTCCCTACTCCCTCCTTTCAAATTTCGATTTATTATTTGGGGTGGTGGTGTTTTGTATTTTTGCGCTTGTCTTTTTTTGGGGGGGGGGGGGGTGTCTTTCACAGATTGTTATTTCGGGCCTGACTTGTGATTTAAAATAAAAAACACTTATACCCCTACAGAATCTTTTAAATTTTAGTATCTTTTGTGTACAAGACATCAATTTATATTATTGTTTAAAAAGACAAAAGTACTATTATAAAAAAAACACATGAAAATAAAGGAAATATACGTTTAAATCATCATAGTTATTTTAATAAAAATTTACCCACCTTTTACAAAAGAGATCCATGTTTGAGTGACGTACGGAAGTGACTGAGAAACAGCTGTTCGTGTGCAGCCCTAGGGCTGGTCATAATTGTGACCTAACGGGGTTACATATAAGTCTGTAAAACCCTAGTCAATGAAAATAGTCATCAAAGGTTTACATGTGTAATACCCGTTTAGTTGTGTATCTTGAGCTGTTCATCTGATACATACTTTGTATAACGAATACGTGTAGGTTGATATTGTTCGTTAAAAAGGAATGGTTTATGCTAGAAATGAAGGATAAAAAAGTGAAAAACTTAACATACATGTATTTACTTTTTAGTAATTAGTTTTAATAGTTCATTTTAATTTTACCAGAAGCAGCGATATGTACATTATGCATTAATCATTTATTTAGAAATATGCATATGACGAATGTTTCTAACCAATAAGAAAAACCAAAAGAACAAAGA
>NW_026936173.1:0-7096 GCF_032062105.1 Saccostrea cuccullata | reverse complement strand
TTCTTTTCCCCACTGGACTAGGTCTGACAGCTAAGGGACTCAAACTTCTGAAAAGATAATACAATAATAAAGTGCTCTAAAAATATAAGACATTTTCACAAAACAATCTCAAAGTAATGGCGATAATTATTTCTTGGTTTATTAGAGGAGCTGCTTCGCAAATGATTTTCTGGTATGACTTATGACTAAGGCTTGGCCTATTGGAGTAAAGGAGTTACTTTTCCCTGAAATCTTACCTCATAAATGACTTTCTGGTATGACTTATGATTAGGAATTAACCAATTGGAGTAAAGGAGTTACTTTTCCCTGAAATCTTACCTCATAAATGACTTTCTGGTAGGACTAGGGCTAGGACTGGGGGTGAAGGAGTTACTCTTTACTGGCATCTGCATAGACGGCGAGAAACATTGCTACAAGAGAGGATAACTCGGTGAGAAACATTGCTACAAGAGAAGATAACTCAGTGAGAAACATTGCTACAAGATGAGATAACTCTGTGAGAAACATTGCTACAAGAGAAGATAATTCCGTGAGAAACACTGCTACAAGAGAAGATAACTCTGTGAGAATCATTAGTAAAGAGAAGAAGGCGAGAAACATTGCTACAATAGAGGATAACTCTGTGACAAACATTGCTACAAAAAGAATAACTCTGTCTGTTAGAAACACATTGCTAAAAGACAAGATAACTCTGTGAGAAACATTGCTACAAGACAAGAAAACTCTGTGAGAAACATTGCTACAAGAGAAGATAACTCTATAAGAAACATTGCTTCAAGAGAAGATAACTCTGTGAGAAACACTTCTACAAGACAAGGAAACTCTGTGAGAAACATTGCTACAAGAGAAGATAACTCTATAAAAAACATTGCTTCAAGTGAAGATAACTCTGTGAGAAACATTGCTACAAGAAGGGTAACTCTCTGTGAGAAACATTGCTACAAGTGAAGGTAATTCGGTCACATTTAAAAAAAATTACATTGTTATTTAACTATTGTCATTAAACTATCAACAAACTATTTTAAGGAAAAGCACCTTTAAATGTGATGCTAGTTTAATTCAAACTTAAATAAACTTTAAAATGTTTATACATTATTTCCTGAACCTACTTTTCGGTTTCCGACCATGGTAGGAGAAGGGGTCCCTACGAGCATGGTGGGCTAGGGAAACACGTTGATGTGGAGAGACTCGCTGAACGACCGCTGGCGTCTGTGTGGATCAAGCTGCATGGCCTCATGGGATCCACCTGTTAGAAAACAAATACAGAACGGGTTAAAGTAATTTGGTCAAATATACATCATCTTTGTGTACTGTTTGATTATCATACATATTGCTATTAAGAAAGGCTCTAATTTAGAATTAATAAACCTTTCATGTATCACCTAAATGGAATGTTCAAAAAACAAAACTTACAAGGAGCTGGACATCTTTATGGCTGAACTCCCATCTCTGGGAAAAACATTGAATTTTAAGTATACAATATAGCATATTTTAGCAAAAGGTACAAAATTCTCTAGATATACACATGTACATTAATACATCTACTGTAGACGACATGTAGCGCAGAGCTACAAAACGTGATGCCAAAAAAGTATCAAAATTTAGAGAAAAAAATAGAAAAATAAAGTTTAAATAGATTTTGATATCGAATCCCTCGTGAGCTTGAATCACATGTATTATACAATCAGTAGCATTAGAACTGAGGCCTTTGATGCCCTCTATGACTTTTTCTTTACTACAAAGAAAGATACCATGGTGACACTATCAAAACTTTCAACACACAATAAACACATGATAAATGTATTCCAGATCTGAAGATAAGGCAAACAGAATGTTCTATAAGCATCGATCAGATGCATTTAATTACAAGACTTTGTCTTCAAAATTTGATTGTTAAGCAGACCAAGTATTTGCAATACTGAATAGATTAACACATACAACTGTATACTCTTGAAATACAGCAGATCCCTTTTCAATATATTCAGATGGCCAGTATACTTTTTATATTTTTGATCAATCTAAGACTTGTACTTTCTTTTGCATTTATTATGCTTTAAGACAACCTGGATACCAGGACAGGTACTTCTGAATAAAAAGTTTAAAAAGAAAATTAATGATCTGAGCCTTAATCTTAACAAAACCAGACTTCCATCATTTGTTCAAAGTAAACATGTTAAAAAAAATCGTTAGTGCTAGCTGTACTATAAACATGATATACGAATAAAAAACATAACAACACAGTTTATAATCTCACACTTGGTCCACACTGGCTTAGAGACATTTAGAGCTAGAGCTGAATCGGCGCAGCCTCGAACATTCCGACACCTTGAATGTGCTGGTTGGAGGACTGTAAACAAAAAATTAAATCATCCAAATTATCCTGCAAAAGTTTCCTCCGCACTCAGGTAATTATCTTCTTTCGATATGCGGTGCTTCCATCTCACAAGAAAGACCCTGTAAACTTTGAGTAAACTAAATTTATTTACTATGTCAATAATGTCAAATTTTATGCATGCTTAATGAAATATACATTTGTCACATTTAATGTCCAAACCGTGTTTCATAGTATTTTACCCTTGTATTTAGTATTTTAAATCCCAAACGTTTGTCCATAGTACTATAAAAAGAAGTTTAAACTCACTGGACGGGTGAGGTTTTTAAATAGCTCGTGCTGGTCAGTTTGGGCGTAGCAGGCACCATAGAAGGACACGTTGTTCCTTTGCCAGATTACACCACGTCTTTCATTGTTATTTATCTTCATATGTACCAGAAATCCTACTCACTTCTGAGGTAAGAGTATTTCAGTTTAATGTTTATTTTAGGTAACCGTATATCTGCAAATTCTGCCAAGTTACTTCGCCGCAGTACATTTTTTGGTAAAGTTGTTTGAAGTAAACATATTATTGAATTGTGTATATAATATACTTATATTCAGTAGTAATGATGCGTCGTAAGCATTGTAGTTAGTAAGTAGTAATACTGTACTCGAAGTGTGTTCAAAGTAGTAACAATGCGTCAGTAGCATTGTACATGTAATATGTGTTTGTACAGTAGTAAGTATAATACTTGCAATATATATTCTTCGTAAAATAGGCATGTCTAAAGTGTAAATATATGTTGATTACAAAGTACGAGTAAAAATATGTATAGGAAAATATGCATATTAAGTATTGTATATGAAGTATATGTACAGTACCCGCATCGTTATTCTTTACAATTCTATCGTGTTCTATCGTGCGTGTATCCTATCGTATCGTGCGTGTATCCTATCGTATCGTGCGTGTATCCTATCGTATCCTATCGTATCGTGTTTTCCGTTTATCAGGTTTTGCGTTTTCTATCGTGTTTTCCGTTTATCGTGTTTTGCGTTTATCGTGTAGATCGTTTATCAGGTTCTATCGTGTATCGTGTTTTGCGTTTATCGTGTATATTCGGAAACCCTCGCTTTTTATCTTTACTGTTGAAAGAAACTACTGAGCAATTCCGAGTTTCTTTTTCGTTTTGTTAATAAAAATAAGATTAATCCAACCGAAAAAGAGAAAATAAAGTTTTATCCCTTTCTTTTTCATCAATATAAGAAATATTAAAGCGTAGAAGGAAAAAAAAAATAATAGCGTATTTCATGAATGAATAAATTGATTCATTAATAAACAAATTAAAAATAAATAAAATAATTATATCACGGCTAAGCGGAGAGTGATTGTCAAAATTTAAACAGTAACTCCATTTTTTGGAAATGAAATTATAAGTAGATCGATCACCTTGTCTTTTTTAAAAATAATTTATCGAATTGTATGATTTGTTTTGTCAAAATTAAATACTATTAATATGATTATCTTAAATGAATTAGAGTTACCGGAGAAAGATTTTTGGTAAGCTACGATGTTTGCGTACACAAAAAGCAAATAAATAAATAATAAGCAGGATATTGATATGTATCTTTTTTTTACGCAATATTATTTTCCTTGTTTATCGTCTGATAATATTAGTAATATGTTTACGCCTCTGATCTGCATGTATGCAGATTTATTAAAAGTCTTGATTTTACAAAAATAATAAAACATTGATCCAAATAATTTTACAGACGATTTTGACCGTATACGTTCAAATTTTAAATTTTTTATAGCTAATTATAAATTCCTTGATATATGTCTAAATTTAATTTTAAAATATCAAAATTATTAAATATAATGCATGAAAATATTCTACCCAATTTATCACACCATGGCTGTTACTATAAAATAGAAGTTTTTCGTAATTTTATCTGGCATTAGATAACATAAAAATAATATATACAGGAAAAAACATTATGTTTTTTTAAAGCTGACCTTTTGGGCGTGGAAATAAACTGAAAATATAATCCACCGGGGTGTCAAAAATCAAAATAAATCGAAGACCTTTCCTTACCAGAAAACTGACACGTATGTGTAGCTCTCTAATTACCACACTGTCTTCCTGTGCGGTCAACCATCCCCCTCCCCCCTTCTCCCCTAACTGACACCTCAGCCACCGTGTGTGTGAACATTAACCGTCAACATTACCTGTACTGATTTCTCACCTGAGGTCAATAAGTAACCTCGAATACTACCTAACTTGTTTGAACAAACTTATCAAAGATTTAATTCAAACTATATTTAATAATTGTACAATTTATGGATTAAAAAATCATCTCATTGCTTGAATGTTAAATAATAATTCAAATAAATCAATTTAATGAAATGAAGTCCCTGAACTCAATCAGCTGATTTATTTCATCTCGTACGTTGTTTCCATTATGTTTATGACCGTTCACGGTAGCTCAGTCGGTAAAGCGCTCGCTCCCGTGATCGGGAGGTCGTGAGTTCGTCTCTCGGCCGCGACTGACCTAGTCGTAAAAATTGGTCACGGTTTGCCTTCGCCATGCGCTCGGCACTTTGAAGTGAAAGTTGCGGGTCCTTCGGATGAGACCTTAAAAACCGAGGCCCCGTGTCAGCGGCAGGCGTTGGCACGATAAAGATCCCTCCCTGCTCAATGGCCCTGGTGCCGAGTAAAGGTCAAAATTTGAAGCCCTTCACCGGCATACGGTGACGTCTCCATATGAGTGAAAAATTCTCGAGAGGGACGTTAAACAATATGCAATCAATCAATCAATCCATAATGTTTATGTAAATAAGTCTTTTAATAAACTTAAAAAAAAAAATACTGCACTTATGGTACACGCACGTTCGGTTCATCGGGTTTTCTACGTAATACGGACAAAATTAATTCTAGGAAACAAATTCATTGATCGTAGAAATGAATGAAATAGTTCTAACATTCTAAACTATGAAAATTAGCTAGAGATTATTTTTTTACGGTATCTTACTATTAAAATAAAACAAAAGAAGTCGTCTGATTCCGCCGTGACCGTGCAAGACGAGTGAAATACACTGAATTAATTTATAGTATAAATTGAATTCATTCCATACGTATATAACTTTATTTAAGAATTCAATTATTATTTTATATTTGGCTATTTGGTTAGATCTTGTTTATCTAATTTTAAATTGGTTACGGACTTTCAACATCTCGCCCTTCAAATATGCCTCATATGAGATTACCGTGTAAGTCTTAAAATGATTTTTAGGTTTAATAATTCATTTGCCGAATTAAAACCATTTTTGTCATTATAAGAAACAGTACACACAAAGTTTAATAGCGATGATTTATAATTATTTAGTCGGAAAAGTCGCATTTCACCTTTTAATATTTGTTAATTAATTTTTCGTTTTGTATTGAAAAGAAAAAATGATTTAACCATTCAATGTTCGTTAATAAATACGAGATTTTAAGTATCATATATTAAAATGTTTACATGTACATAAGTCAAGTTAGCGTAAATGTATACATGTGCAGTTGTAGCAGATTCATATTCTGTTGACACCGTTTACATGTGTTAATGCAGAGCGCCATTTTTTTAGCAATTACTTAATTTCATTCAGAAAATTAATTTTTTTTGAACTTTTAATTCTTATAGATCATGTTAAATTTATTAATTTTGTTAAAGCCGTTTTCTTTAAACCCTTTTAGTCGGCTGGTCTTCTACTTGTTTTTTTTTTCCTAAGATATTGATATTCAATTTCGATTTTTTGATACATCGCAGATTGTAAGCTTTAGCATTAAATACAAATATTTAATTCATTGCGTTAATTTCTTCCGTGAAAAACTTGGTACTTGTAGATAAATTTATTAGAAAGAAAATTAATTTTTTTTTTCATAAATAATAAATCTATTTATAGAGTTTCAAATATTTATAACAGTACCCGTGAGAAACGGTACATAATTTGTAAAATTTTGGCAACAATTACATGTTTGCTAAAATATCCATAATAAAATGATTCATAGTTAAATTAAAATGAGAATTTTGGACATTAACAAAAAAACGTAAATTCACACCCTTGATAAGAAATTAAAAAAAAAAAAAAGTCTCCATTTCATAATAATCCATTTAATCACTGTCAAATTTTTGTTTATATAAATAAATAACTTTTGTAAAATTTCCACGGAAATCTCAATTTTTATTATTATTAGAATTAAATTAATTTTTAGGCTAGATTTGGGTCGCAAGTATTTAAATTAAAATATTGCAGTAACAATATATAAACAAAATAATCTTTTCGTCTTGTCAGAAAACGTTCCGCATTTTGAAACAATCCTGTCAGGTTTTGCGTTTATCCTATCGTGAAGATCGTTTATCAGGTCTATCGTGTTTTGCGTTTATCGTGTTTTGCGTGTATCGTGTTTTGCGTTTATCGTGTTTTGCGTTTATCCTATCGTGCGTGTATCCTGTCCATCGTGCGTGTATCCTATCGTATCGTGCGTGTATCCTATCGTATAGTGCGTGTATCCTATCGTATCATGTAATTGAAAGAATAACGATGCGGGTACTGTACATAATTAAACAAACAATTACAATATGTTTTTATTTTAAACATTCAATAAACCCGTAGTCCTAGTAATTGTAAAAGTTCGAAGGAGGGGTCCTAGTATATATTCAGTCAGGAAGGACCAGAGAGGCAGTGCCGTCATTACGGGCCACAGCACCATCCTGGAAGTGCCGCCATTACAGGTCACATCG